>NW_015163094.1:1164157-1181465 GCF_001447785.1 Gekko japonicus | reverse complement strand
AGTAGAGATGCTGAAGAAGACAAAGGGTTGTAGTAGAGACTTTTGATTTGGCCGCAAGAAAATTGTCCCCTTCTGGAAAATAATTGGAGGCTTACCGTTTCCCAAGAAATCACAGTTATTCTTCACCACATGACAGTGATAAGGAAAAGTTAGAATTCCTGAAGTAAGTAGTAGTTCATCCCAGACCTGCCTATTCAGAGATTACTAAATGGTTCCACCCTCATGCCTCACAAGGAACCATCTGTTACTGGCTCAAAGGAAGATGTTTTCATGCTTCTCCTTTGCAACATGGGTCAAATTGACTGATACCACAAACTGGCAGGAAACTTCTGGGAAATCTATTTACTTGCATTTTCCCCAACACATGAATGCAATCCATTCACTTTGCTAGAAATAATCAACATGTTGCTGCTCTGGGTTATGTAAAGGGAAAATACAGAAATAATTACAAAAGCCTCCAAATTAAGTGGCTTTAAGTTTGCCATGAGAAACAATTGGGAGAAAAATGGGAGGGGGTATTTGATCTGGAGCATTTAAATAAGCCTATAGAGGCCTTTGCAGAAAATTATGGATGACTCCAATTCCCAGCTCCTCCTTGTATATTTTGCTTCTGGACTGAAAGCCCAGCTTGTGAATGGGATCTGAGATTTTTGCAAAGCTAAAAGCAAAGGCCCATCCATATGATCCTCTTAGCCATGGTAGTCAGTCACTCTCTGGAAGACACTTTGAATGCGGGTTAAGGACATATGCAGTATTCACCTCTAAATAACTTTTTGGCATGACGCTACCTAAGACCTGTTACATTTTTAAATATACAACATTCCAGTGTTTTACAGTGGGTGGGTATTACATTGACTAACAGGAACAGAGCATTGGATCATTAAAATGGGGTGTCAGTGTGGCAAATGGGGTTCAGTGTGGCCAAGTGCAAAGTGATACACATTGGAGCCAAAAATCCTAACTATAAATGCACGTTGATGGGGTCCAAATTGGCAGAGACTGACCAAGAGAGAGATCTTGGAGTCATAGTAGATAACTCACTGAAAATGTCAAGACCGGATGCTACTGCAATAAAAAAGGCCAATGCTATGCTGGGGATTATTAGGATGGGAACTCAAAACAAATCAGCCAGTAACATAATGCCCCTGTATAAATCAATGGTGTGACCTCATTTGGAGTACTGTGTACAGTTCTGGTCACCACACCTCAAAAAGGATATTATAGCATTGGAAAAAGTGCAGAAAAGGGCAACTAGAATGATAAAAGGCTTGGAACACTTTCCCTATGAAGAAAGGTTAAAATGCTTGGGGCTCTTTGGCTTAGAGAAACAACGGCTGAGGGGTGACATGATCGAGGTTTATAAGATTATGCATAGGATAGAGCAGGTAAAGAAAGAAGTACTTTTCTCCCTTTCTCACAATACAAGAACTCGTGGGCATTCCATGAAATTGCTGAGCAGTTGGCTTAGAACAGATAAAAGGAAGTACTTCTTCACTGAAAGAGTGATTAACACATGAAATTCACTGCCACAGGAGATGGTGGCAGCTACAAGCATGGAAGGCTTCAGGGGGGGAATAAATAAACATATGGAGCAGAGGTCTATCAGTGGCTATTAGCCACAAGGTATAAATAGGAACTCTCAGTCTGGAGCAAGTGATGCACTGTATTCTTGGCGCTTGGGGGAGGGGCAACAGTGGGAGGGCTTCTAGTGTCCTGGCCCCACTGCTGTACCTCCTGATGGCACCTGGTATTTTTGACCACTGTGTGACTGGACTGGATGGGCCATTGGCATGATACAACAGTGGCTTCTCTTATGCTCTTATGTAAAATTACCCTAGCATAAATGGCAACTTTAAATGAAAAGCACCATACTATTCCACACAAAATCCAAACCAAGAATAAAATCCATGCAATACCATTTTTTAAATTATTATTATCTCAGTGAGAAAGGCAAACTTTAAATAATGGAAATGACTTTAGGACCAATCACACTGACACAAAACATATGTTTTCTGACAATTTTGTTGGTCATAGCAAAATGTATTACATGGATTTTATTCTTATTTTTGGATAAGATGAAATTCACCATGCACCACTGATGTATACCAGTATTATCAATAATGATCAGGAAAGACAACCAGCAGTCCAGAAGAACTAAATTATGCTCTTGGAGTGTATTGAAGTCTTACCCCTAGACCAAAAAAACCCACAAAAACCCAGACATCTGTTTTCTTCTCTGTTATATCCCATTTGATTCCCTGGATCATTTTTTCCCTTGTCATATTAGATTCCATGCCTTATATTGCCATTTTGGCAATATTTTCTAAGAGTATATTACCGAATGTTGTTATTAGCCACAAACATGTAATAAAGTATTCATGTTTCCCTGAACACATTAGTCAGGGACTCTCGTTCAAAAGTGTCCTTTGATTTGGTTTTCCAGTTTGTTAGCCGGAGCCAACTGTATCACTGACAATCTAATTGAGATTTGGCAGTGTATTGCATAGACAGATAAAGAGGAATTTGAGAGTAGACATGGGATCCTCGGCCCTCGGCCAGCGGGCACTTACTTAGCATGTCTCTTAGGTGATTCATTCAGTCTTCCAGCAAAGAAGCTGCCAATGTTGCTGTCTCAGCATCCCCACTAGCTGATCCATGGAGTTTTACTCTCATCTTTTCCAAAAGCAGCCACTGGTGTGTTGTTAAGGACAGCAGTAAAGTACAGTGTTGACAGCAGAGATACATACCGAGATGGAAGAACCATTCCTGGATTCTTGCTGGCCTGATGTTGTATGTGACTCATAGCAAAGAGAAAGGCAGAACACACCAAATCTAGGAAGAAGGCCTGTGGAGGCCAGAAGGAAAGGAGTGCTTCTTTAGGGAAATTAGAGTGAAAACAAATGCACTCTGTACAGACTATTACTCTGTTCCACAACTACAGACTTGAGGCAAAAAAATGAACATCAAACAAATGGTGGTTCTGGGACATACTTGGACACTGAAATTATTGCCGATGAAAGCAACTTAACAAGAAAACAGGATTGAGCCAGATTGCTCAGAAGCAACCAGATTTTGGGACAATTAACATGATACATGAGTGCTAAATGTTCAGAAAACAATGTGGCTTATCTATCAGAATGCTATTGGCTATATCAAGTGCATTCCCTTCTTACCAAGCAGTAGGAAGGTAATGATAGTTCAATTCCGTTTGAAAGAGAGAGGGAGGGAGAGCAAGCATTTAGTGTGAATCAATGAACTGCTGATTTACAAATATGCAGGATGAACAAAAACTAATGCATGGACACAGGCTTGGATCTAACGGAACATTTCCATAGACATATAGATTCCATAGACATATAGTAACGGAACATTTCCATAGACATATAGATTTCCACCTGTGCAACACAACTTTCTTACCTCTCCTTGCCTGTTGCAGCCCAAAATACCTCCCAATATACTGTTCCTGGATATCCTCTGTCCCCCAGAAGCTGTATTTCACGGGGCATTGGGGGTGCAAGGGGGGAGGGTAGAAATGCTGTATTGTATCCAACCTAGGACTAGATTTATTACTTCAGTCCCAAACGAATAGAACAGTGCTCACAGAAATTCAATCCAATTGCTTTTTCTCCAGAATTTTTTAGTAGCTTACCAGCCAGCTCCAAGTATAAAACACCATTTTGCACCCTATTCTGTGCACTTACATGAACTTCCTCTCTCCAGCATGGACTGATTTTGAAATTCTGAAAATGTTCACATTCAGTTTGAGACAGAGCAGCTACAGTAGGATTGACACTGAGGACATCTAAATATACTTGCTGGCATATTCCTGTGTAGAAATTCTCTGTTTGCTTTGTAGAATGGTGTTCCTCAGACGTTTTCAGCTTCATCCCTACATTTCATCCTTTGTGCCCCCTGACTAATGTTTTGTTCTCCAGATGACCCTGCTCAGTTTATCATATGTAGTAACATGCAGCCTATGTTACGAGGATTTGTGTACTATTCCATGAGATTTAGGAAGTAGTGACCATTGAGGTCTTTCATATAAAGAAAGATTTAAAAGCTGGAAGATATTAACCAGTATCTCCAAAAATGAAGCTTATCTCAAGAGATCATGATAATTTTAGACTGTGTGCTTACAGGGATAAGTGCCATTGAACTCTATGGGATTTACTCATCTTGATTATGATACTTCAGAGTCAACCTGTTTAGGATTTGACTATCAGATTCAGTTCTCCTCATGTAGCAGCCCATCCCTCTCCATGCTTAATGGCAAGCTGTTTTTCAAAGTGATTGATAATACGTTAGAGAGTCAGCAGTCCAAAGGGAGGGGTGCAAGTCAAGTATTCCACTGAGCTAGCACCAGCACTTTGAGGAAGCCTCAGCAGCTCTTCGGATTGTTGTCTTTATGGGGGGGAGGGGGGATCTGATATGGCATAAAAGCACAGGTATGTGCATTTAATTCATGTTTTCCTCCCCTCCTCACCCTTCTAATGGTCAGAAGGCTTTTTTAAAAAGCTAACCACTTTTTATCAAGATGACATGATGAGGAAGAGTGACGCCTTGAAATGAGTTACACTTTTACATGAGCCACTTCTAGGAATCCCTGCTTTAAAATGTGACAGCTGCAGAGAACCAGGTTCAAGGGTTTTGTGTGTTTTTTTTAAAGGGGGGGGGAAACCAAAGGATTTAAAACTTTCCTCATATATATTCTTGGAGTGGTGTTTAATACCGCTTCTTTTGTTTGTTTCTACAATGGATCTTATCTTTTGGTAAGGGCTGTGTTCAGAACTATTATTGCCCTATATAAAAGCTTCATAGTCTTTCTTTCCACTTGTTCAGCACACCAGAGTGGCATAGCAAATTTAATCGAAGAACGCAGCTCCAGGGAGAGTCTTTTGAGACTCTCCCCTTTTTCATAATACTGTTATCTCCCCTTCCTTGTGTTGGGGATGCATAAAAATCACAAAAAAGTCATTCTGAGTATATTCTTCCTGATAATTATTGTCAGACTCCGAGATAAGTACCCTACGTGATGTAATGTGTGTCAGAACCGGCACTCTGAATGCAAATCCAGCCGCACTTATAGGCCCAGACAATAGTAGCCTTGAACACCAGGGCCTGGTATTTTGCCACAGACAAGAGACAGCTTTGATTTTTTGTGTTTTGATAAGGCACAATCTGGGTGCCTTTATCTCAGCTGTTATATTTAAAGATGACATTCTAGCCTTGCAGCCTTGCCTATTGTTTTGATCCTGATTATCTCCAAATGTTGTTGTTTAGTCAAACTCACCAGCTTAATGAAAGGCCTGCTCCCAATTTAAGGAAAATTATTTAAATGCAGAGTATCCTATACACTGCGGTTTCTGAAAGAACTAGGTGGTTAATCAAAAGTTAATTGTATAATTCTCATGCAGATTAGGGCCTCTTGCAAACGAATCCCAAGTTGTGATTATTTTTTTTAAAAAAAGGAGGGGAGAGTGCTGGAGGAATGCACATGAGGTCTTCCGACTGGTAAACAATCAGCGAAGGTTTAATTTGGGGTAAACAAAGTGATGATACACTGGGGGGTTCCAAAGGAGACAAAAAGGTGAAAATAAATTAAAAAAACAACATACAGATATGATCTTTTTGTTCCCCCCCCCCAAGCATCTTTCAAAAACATAAGCCAAATGAATAAAAAGCAATCCATTAATATTTACTGGCAGCATCCTGGCACTATGCAAATTCATTGCTATTCTATAATTATGCCACAAAAAAACTAAGACAGGATGGTGCCAGCAACCTATGCTGTTGCTCTCCTTACAATAATAAAGCAGCTATATAATGAGCAGTTTGATTAATTCACAGACAGCTTTGCTATAGGACACCAAGCTGCTACAGCTACTTTAAGTGGTGATGATGTGCTTTATAAGCCCATGTGCTTTGGGCATGATGAGCACGCACAAACAGAAACAGAAATGTAATGTGGGCGCCATGGGGGGGGGTTAAACACAAAGAATCATTAGGTAGGAAAAGAATCCCCACTTCACAGTGCTTTCACACACTGTGATTAAATTCATGACTGAATGGTTTCCCTTTAGTTGAATTTCATAATCAGAAGAAAGATAAGATTTTTAAAAATGATTATCAAACATCAAAGTTCCCTTTAGTTGAATTTCATAATCAGAAGCAAGAAAGATAAGATTTTAAAAAATGATTATCAAACATCAAAAAGAGAGTTTCTTTTAAACTGGAGTGTGTGCTGAGGTTAGCATTCTACTCCACCGTTAGGGATGGGCACGAACTGGCTCATAAACTAAAGTTCGTCATGAATGTTGGCCAGTTCACAGTTTGTGAAGTGATTTTCGCAAACTGAAGAGCTGCCACAAATTTCCACAAATTGTGATGCCATTCATGGTGGTTCATGAGGAGCAGGAAGCCAGGTTTTAAATGGCTCATGGCCCTATACAATCCAGTTCAGTTTGCAAAGTGGCATATCTGTTCATGGTCTGGTTCATGGTTCAGCTATGAACCATGAACTGCCGCAAAAATGCAATTCACACCCATCCTTATCCACCATGTAGTTCTTAATAGTGTTGGGATAAGCCATTCTGTATCAGTGCTAAACATTCTCATCAAATTGTTGGTATATTTGCACATTACTTTCACTTGTTGCTACTGTCCAACTGAAAGGGGACCTTAAACAAAACCCCTCAGGGACACTAACCTAACTAGATTCAAAAGTATTCATTTCCAACCAGAAAAATGGAAAATGCTTGGTGTCTTAATAGTTTCACAACAGGAACTAGGAGAACAAAACGCCAGGAGCCTAGGATGTGAAGCTCTAAAGTCAGCAGTCATTTTATTGAAGACTACTGGAAAATGTGGCTTTGGACCAGTCTAACCTACCTCACAAGCCTATTGTGTTAATAAAAGGAGTGGGCCCACATACATTACCCTGAGCTTCTTGGAAGAGATAATGAATTGGTTCTCCATCCTAACAGCAAGTCATGTGATTTGTTTTCATATGATGTTTGTGTTGGGTCTATGTGCTTATGAGGGGGCCCAGAGGGAATCCTTGTCTGTGGTGACTCTCAGTGGCACTGGCTCCAGGAGAGGAAGAAAGGGGTGTGAAAAAATCTGTCTTTGCCAGCAACTTCTGTTTGTCATTCCTAAGATCCAAACTGATATTGAGAAGACTGTAGCAGATTCCCCCACCCCCAATTTCCTGTTATATGCATGCATAACTTCAGAAGGTTTATGGCCTTAACACTTGGGAAAACATGAATGTACACAGCTAAAAGCTGTACGGAAAGATGGATTGTGTGTGTCTACACATTTGTAGTTTCTTTCCTCAAAATCTACCTCTCAGTACAGCTTAGTTAGGTAGTTTGTAACTGCATTTTCTCACATTCATCCCTTGTAAGTAGGGGAAAATCTGCTACCCTTTTTCTACCTGCACCTGCGTTGTCCCCTATTATATATTCCATGAGGGCAGGGGTATGACATAACAGAATAAATAAAACCAGAAAACAAGACAAGCCACTTGTGAAAAAAACATAAAGACACAATACATCAACTTCTTCCACTCTTGTACCTGCATCACACAGCAACAGTAGTGTAATGCCTTTATATGGATCAAGGTAGGCAAGTATGAGAAATTTTGCACACAAACTGTGCTTCAGGAAGCATGTTAGAGGAAATGAAAAGGTGGAGGAGACTGAGATTAGTGTTTGTTGTTATGATAAAAAGCCCAGATCTGTAGTATAGAATTGTGTAAGATCTGTGGTATATTACTTTCCACCGGGGACATTTTTGTGACCCTCATTGTCTCCAGATGTGTTTTACTTATCCCCACCCCAAGTCTCTGTAGCCCAGTTCCTCTCCCTATCTACACTTTCTGGGCACTTCCTAGTCTCATGTGTATAATCTATCACACATAGGGTAGTCAACTGATCAGAGAAAACAGTACTTTTTGAACAGGTTGTCAAAAAGCAAGACCATTCTTTTCTGTTTCAACTAAGGACTGGTTTTTTTAATGCTGTAAACCAAAGACAAATAAAAAGTTCTGATGCTGGGATCCACCTCCAGACCAAACAAAACAACAGGACTGCTCCTCTAGCTCCACTTCTGATTTCAAGAGCTGGCCGTTCTACTCCTGCAGCTGCACTATCCCTTCAGCTTCTCTCTCTCTCTTCTTACTGACAAATGCAGAGAGTCTAATTTCAATGGGGAAAATTGTGTGTCTGTTATGTGCCATCAAGTCACTTATGACTGATGGTGAGAAAATGATCTGATGTGAAAACATATCTTTCGAAAACCACAACATGCAATAAGTTTAAATCAAATTCCAGGACACAATTAATAACATTAGTTCCCTGGAAATGTTTTCTTCATACAGATCTTCCAAAAAGAACCTAGGAATATCCGAAACCCCAAGAATTACATATTTCATGTTGATCAGCTGGTGCTAGAAATAGGCTTATGGGTGCTATTCATGCTTCCACAGCATTGTGTATTGATACCCTCCAATGCAGGTAGCCAGCAAACCTACAAACAGCTGCCTGTTAATGTACCAGAGCAGTTGAAACAACAACTTCTGGTGGTTCTTTGACTGAGTAGAGCAGTTGTACCAGCTCCCAGTCTAGAGCTGTAAGTCTGTAAGCCTTGCCAGGGGAGGAATTTTGGCTCAGTGGTACAGAAAGTGCCAATCCCGGTACCTCTAGTTAAAGAATCTCAGGTCGTAGATGCTGCCTGAAATGGTGCCATTTACCTGCCTGAAATAAAGTAGAATCACAGAGCTAGATATTCACACGTTTGCTTGGAACTGGTAATAGACCAGTTGCTGTACCTCGCCGATGGGTACAGGGATACAAGGCTAAGCAGAATTCAAGCTACTATTCATAGCTAGGATTGCCAAGAGCTCAGAATCCTTTTCTGATACTTGCAGAAAATGATATCTTATACATTGTTTCTATTCCATCTGTACCACCATCTTGAATATACAGGGCCCAAGAAGGCTAAAAACTATTTTTGGAAAAGGCTACCTTCCGAAAACTCAGATTCTTTGATGTTCTGAATTGACATTTCAGTTGTGGTGACCTAGTGATGGCTATGAAGTATTTTAAAAAGACCACAATACCATGTTCTTGCAGTTTAGGCTTGAATATGCTCCAGCACAATCTGTGCTATGAATCGTTTTCCCACATCTTTAACCAAAATGGCACCTTTGAAATATACACATGCATATATATCCATTCAAGAGGACAGACCCAATCTAATGGGCCATGACTAATGGACCAAACATGAGTTTGGTTGCCATCCCATACTCTTTACGGTTCTCCTATCTTAACCAAGAGCTCTCCATGGAAATTCTGCATTATATGTGTTTTTCTCCAACAGGTTGCTAATACCCTGGCTCAAAGAGTCAACTTATAGAGGATTCTGGTGCCACAAGAATAGAATAAGGTGTCTCTTTACATCTATGTTAGCAGCCCACATAGTATCCAATAATATACTCATTAACAATTAGGCTATTAAGGACTTCAGCAAAAACAAATTACATGGGATAATAAAATTGCAAGAGCTGGCAAACCTAGTGCTGGGAACATTCAGGTTTAATACTGTTGTATCTTTTAGAAACTCTGTATTCTCCCTGTTGTTGTTTTTTTCACCCAACATTTGCAGCTGCTTTCCTAGCACATGGGAAATAGCATTTAAATGGGAACTTTTGCTTATAGGCTATCTGATTTCTCTAAACAAATGTCCATTTGGACCCAAACATCTCATTCTGAGTTTCAGCCTAATTGATGAAGAAACTTTCAGCAACATCATTTGGCCTGATTTTCAGATATCAAATATGCATAATGAAATCATTTTTGGAGTACAGGCTGACTAAAACATGCGTTTTCAGCTTGATGTTTTTCATCACTAAAATCCTCTGTGAATACAAGCACTGTTGATATTTCAGGAAACAGTTTGCAAAAAGGTTGTTGAAGCCGGCTGTACTTGGGACCAGATTTCTCCTTTTTTTAAAAAAATGCCCGTTTTGGTATAAGCATTAAATGCAGTGATTTATACATTTAAGTGCTTGGAAACTGTTCAGACAGCATTGAATTAACCAGCAAGACTGGGTAACTCCAATCTATTATGTTAAAGTATGTTTTGGAGTTGCTTAAATCTGTAGAGACATCTCAGTGATATCTAAACTATGCACATTAAGCTTGGATAATATATTATAACTCCCTCTGCACCCTAGCCACAAAGTTGTGATTTGAACATTCAAAATTATTTTTAGGAATACATCAAGGACCTAAACTGCATCATAGGCTGGTACTGTCTGCAACATTCCATGGTAGAAAAGATACTGATATATTACAAAAAGTTCCTGGAAAAAGATTTTGAAGCAAGAAAACAGGTTCTCCTTTACTAAACAATAAAATGGTTTTATTTTTGCCTGTATCAGCTTGTAAAATGTGATCTTTGGAAGAATTATATGCTAAGATCAAGTTTCTTCTGCTGATATCTTACATTCTTAAATCACTTCTGTTGATTACAGTATAGATCTGTCCAAAATTTATTTCATGAATTACAGTTGGGAATCTCAGGAGAACTGTTTTAATCCAGATCATAAGAAATGATGGCTACCATTCACAGCTTGTTTACCTAGTACCTAGTTGTAACACCCCTAGAGTGTCCAGGAAAGTAAATAGAAACCCTTCAGGAAAAGATTTTAATTATTTGTTCATGAGGTTTCCACTGAATTCAGTTACATAATGGATGAATGAATCACATGACTGCTTCCCATCAGGAGTCCCAATGGAAGGGAGAAAAGTACTGCACCTGATCTAGAAGGGCTGCCCATATGATGCAATCATTCTTACATTACTCATGCAATGCATGTGGGAATCCACCTTGAAAAAGCAACCACACCATATATGTAATAAATGAGTTCTTCCACAGGTCCTTGCTGCATCAATTACACCAACAGGCTGCTGTTCAATGACTGAAGATCTCAACCAGACATAGGTAAGAAGTGGCCCCTTACAGTATGTAAGGCTAAGGACCAAATGAATGTTGGATACTTTGACATCAGTTTCTGCAGAACCCCTAAGAAAATATTTGCCACTTTAAATTGTTAATTACTTTAATTTCAATTAATACAATAAATTATTCTTGTGAAGCTGAGTAGCTGCAGAAACTGTTCTACTGTTGTGTTATACTGCCCGATTTTGTTAATCTGCTACAATCCTGCCCCTTCACATTCCAGCTCTCTAAGATTCTGCCCTCTGGCAGTAACTGTTCAAGAATCATGGGAAATTGTGTTGTGGTTTTCAGAGCGAGCAAGTGGAGACTAGAACAAGATCTGAAGCTCATTTCAATTTTGATCTGAGCCACAGTTTGAACTGAAGTCGTTAGAAATTTCCATAAATAGGGCAGGGCCACAGGGGCACAGCACTTGATGTACAGTTGGGTCGAAGCAACAGCAGCAGGGTTTCAGCTGAAATCTAGACAAGGGCACACACATAAAAAAGAGGTCAAATTTAGACTGTAAAAGTCAGAGTTGTATTAAAACTAGGAGCTGGTTCACCATATAGAAGCAAACACATTAATCACCATTATCTCTGTGTGGAATAGAGAGTGCCGTTTTCTGCTTTCCATTTTATAATTTCCCATTGTGGAAGTATTACTGAAAGGCTGTACAAACATTGTTGGCTAGTGTGTGTGTGTGATTAGAATTAGCCACTCCCTCCATTCCTGTGTCATTTCGACACTGAAATGTTCTGGTTGAGAACCTACCATAGTCTGTTGTGATGTCCAAATTGTCAAAACAATAGTTTGGATCAGTTTGCACCCCTCTTTGACCATTGTGGAGGTGCAGCACTTTTCTTTTTCACTAGATGCTTTTCAGCTCATTGAAACACACTGCTCTTGAGTAAGTGACAGCTCCTAGCACTGAAGGAATGCACACTAGAGCGAAGGACCGCCCCAAAAAGGCAGAGTTAAGCAGAAGCATGATTAAGGACTTTAATGTGGTATAGGACTTTAATGTGGTATATGATTACAACTGCCAGAATGATATACGCTCAATGTTGGAAGCAAGAAAGAACTCCCGATATCTGGGAATGGTTGAAAAAGTTACTTTTTATGGTTGAGATGGACAAAATGACGAGAAAACTGAAAAATCAAGAAGCAGAAGATTTTTTTGCAGATTGGAAAGACTTTAAAGACTACTTGGAGAAATACTGGGATGTAAAAAACAATTTATTTTGCTTTGACAATTACTAAGGTTGGATAGACATTAAGATTAAATTTAAACATGCACAGACAGACAGATAAAAAGATACGTTAACTGAAAGAATTGTGTTGTTAAAGAATTGGAAAAAGAGAAAAAAATCAAGAATGTAATAGAGGTTTGAGCACTGTGGGAAGTCAGAAGGGGGGGGGAGATATTTGGATAAAAGGATATGAAAAGTTTGTTATGTGACGTAAAATTTTACTTATTATATCCTAATAAAATTGTTTTTTAAAAAAGAAGCAGAAGCATGATTAGGATCCAAGCCAAATTTTCTGCCAGAAAAAGGGGATTGAATTTTGGAGGTAGCCTTCAAGGTAATGTCTTATTTGGATAACTGTTTCTAATTTTATTTCAATCATCCAGGTATTTTTACTTCTCTTATTTTACTCCACTGAGATAAACAGATGGGAATATGTCACTTCCAGAGGAAAACTTTGTTACGTGTGTTAAATCCCACAATGAATCCTTTTTACCAGATCTCAACATGAAGCCAAATTATAACACTGGAAGTAATACAGTATCTCAGAACAACAAAAACACACCTGATGTAGATATCAAGAAGGTGCAAAACAACTCTAAATAACTGAAGTATGCAAAGTTGAAGCACCATTGCTGCATGGAAAGAGACAGCAGCTTTCTGGCTGGAGGGGGAAGCAAACTACTGAGACAATATAGAGGTTCATAAAAAGATGAATAGAATGGGAATAGTGAAACTTTCATTCTGCATCATCCAATGGAGTTGATTGAGAAGTATCTTAACTTGTATATTTGCTGCACTGTCCAAGCTCCAAAACTGACAGTACGAAGATTCTGATGTAAAGAGCAAACACCAATTGGTGATGAGATATGACTGTGTGTTTCATGATCCATCATGAGGTGATGGAGAAATCACAGTATTTGGAAATAGAAGGCTAGTTTTAGATTGCTATTCATCCACTAATTTTGGTTTAGGCCTTGGACAGAAATTGTCTGTCAGCATAACCATCCTCATAAGGACATTCAGAATAATAAGGTATGCTGCTTCAAAACTGCTTAACTTGCTGTAGTTAATGAAGATTAAGAGGTTTTATAAAATATCATCTTGGGCACTGTATAGAAATATTGATTTCTACAAGTCTCATGCCTTCTCCTGTGATGACATTCTATGTCTCTGTTTCCTGTGCAGGCCAAATGGTCCGGGGCAGACCAGATGGCCTGAACAACCTCAATAGCCATGCCATATAACCACACATTCTTTCACAAGGCGCCTGGTTTAAGGCTACATGGGCCATGTCACGTACATCATGGAGAAGCTGGAAGTTGGGTCACCTGACTGCAGGAGGAGTTTCCAAACTTCTAGCCAATCCTATGTTGCAGCTATGGCAACCAACAAGTGGACACACCTATGTCCACTAGTGATTGGCAGAATGGCCACGGCTAATAATGACTGGAATTGGGCTATAATTGTTCAATCCTATGGGAATGAGCTCTCTCTGCTCCTGCTCTCTGCTTGTTTTATGGCACCTAGAAATGCTGTCTCGTGAGGGAAAAAGAACTGTTTTGTGAATTGGACCACATGGTTGAGCAAAGATGGATTTTCCCTTCAAAATCCCTTGGACTGTTTGGATATTCCTGGACTTGGTAAATATGTATCTTTTACTGTGTAGTTAAGGCAAATCGCCTTAGGCTTGTTATTTTGGTAAACTCCGGTAGTCTGTGCTAAGCTCTGTACTAAATAAAGATTCCTCTGATTGTTAAAATTGTCTTTGATGTTGTACCTGAATTCCAAGGCTAAATCTTGTGGCCTAAACGCTCACCATATACACTACTATTGGAGAGTAAAAAGTGTGCATCTCTGGGAATGAGTTGCTAATGTGTTAAGTTCCAGATACCAACTGAGAGTTTGAACCTCTAATCTCAGGTTGGGAGGAACTACTGTAGAGGTTCTGGTAGCATATTGTTCTGAAAACCAGAGAGGGGATAGACTACCTCTTGGGTTGTTGTTTAATGTACTGTAAAAGTACAGGGTTTCCTCCCATTCCTGGACTGACCTGGGTGGGTTAATCCTGTACAGGCACCTATTTTCTCGCATGTTTGCTGTTTTCTATTCTGTTCTTCTAAGCTCTAGTTGCTACATGCCCGTAAGAATGGGGATGACTAGCAACTGTAAATTAATACATACTTGTTCTCCACTACATTTTCTGCTTTTTCTACTTTGCTGAGAGATAACTTAGTTTGACTACCCTGTTTCCCCGAAAATAGCAGGATTTCTATGCATTTGTGGTATAAGCCCTAGTGTGTCTTCTTGAGAAAAAATAAATATAAGACAGTGTCTTATTTTCGGGGAAACACGGTATTAGTGTCTTTCAGCCAATAAGTTTAAGTATTTTTACTTTTTTCCCTTTTAACAACTTTTATGTCACTTTTCTCTGCAACACAGTCTCAGAGTGGTTTATGTCACTGATACACACAACTTCTGTGGCCATTACAAGATCAAATAGGTAGATCTAACTTTCTCTACATGGGGTTGAATGCATGCTGTTAATGGCGACACCTGTGCCAGAAGGTGCCACCGTTAGTGGAATGGACCTGTTGGATCCTATTATCCATTTTGTGCATCCTCCATGAAAATTCAGTACATTGTGAAGTTTTATAATCATTATAGTAATGAAGTGATGTGTGAAATGAAATTCTTTATAACTGTATTTCTTGTTAAGGAAAAAAAATCCCACCCAAAACAAAACCAACCCCCCCCCCCCAGAAAAACCAGCAATCATAAGTCCATTCATCATTTAATAATATGTGGTGCAGGATACTAAGGATGATAAATCCCTAGTTCAAACCTCAGCTCAGTCAGAAATTCACTGTGACGTAATCATTTCTCAGCCTTAGTACGCATGCACATATAAGTATACACCTCTTCAGTAAGAGGATAATAAGAGGACTCTTCTTTACAAAAAGTATGTGCAGAATTACTGTGAAGCTGTATGAGACAAAATGCTTAAATATTTGAACTTTTTAAATAAATTGTAACAAATCTTAACTTATATCACAGGTTTTAGACTGACCATATTTTATGTTTTTAAATGGATCAGGCTTGTATACATTTTAGGCACAATCCAGCTAAAGTGAAGCATGTACTTAATTTTTGCAATAAAAATCAATGGCAATTAAAAGCGCACCCTTAAAAAAGAGTGGTATATAAATCTAATAAAATAAATAAACTGTTGCTGGATCATACCAATATTGTTCGAGAAATCACATGGTAACTCATCAAACAGACCTATAAACTGAGATTCTTTAGGTGTGTAATAGAAAGATGATATGGAAAAACTACTTACAGTGGGTAAGACTAAGGTTTACAGAAAACTGGTAGTGTATGGATAAAGTTATTGGCTAAATGGAAAGATTGTTACGTCATCACTTGTCCCAGCACCCCAAATGAAGGCGTGAGACCACTGTCTGGGTTTAACTAGTTTATTTAAATATCTCATCTGTGTCATATTTAAATACGCTCAACATTTATATAGGGCAGGTTACACTAAGGCAGCCAACCACTTATTATTCTTTTCAATGGCTGCCTTACTTGGCAGATCCACCCTGGCTCCAAACTCAGCCAGTGGCATTCCACCAGCCTTGCTTATCCTCACCTGCACATCATGTGCCAAGGGGTGCCAAGACCCATCCCCCTTCCCTGATGTGCTGCAAGGTCATTACCAGATTTAGGAAAATGTTGCTGAGCACCATGGGTTGCTCCTTCCCCAAGCCGCATCCAACCATAAAGCCAGTGATGAACTGATCTGGAGAGTCCCTCCATCCATTATGCCTCAAGGTGCTTGCCCATCATCCCTGCCTACTGTGAGCAACCCACCCAGTTCCTGCTCCCAAAATTCCTGCTTAGCCCCCAAACTGGTGATCAGCTAGTCCCACACTATTCCAAGTGAGGGAGGGCAGGTCAGCAGCAAGTGGGAAAAGCCTGCTGAAAAGGAGACAAGGCTTTCTAAACTACTCCTCAATTCCCATTGGCTGATTCCTTCCAGCCACCCAATTTTTCCCTTGTGCTGTGAATGTCCTGTGTCCAGCCGTCAACACACACCTGCCCATAAATCTGGCACTAAAAATACTGAGCAAGAAAAAACACTTTGTTTCCTCTATTGGTTAGGAATGACAACACAAATTAAATATCTTCGAGAACAAGTTTAAACAAGTTTACTGTGAATTCCATTTAATGAGGCTTATTCACAGGAAAGTGTTCTTAGGCTAACACTATTAGACATTTAATGCTTATTGACCTGATCAGTGTCAGTAGTATTTCTACCCATGCTTTAAAATGTGATATAGGCAGTGATATTTTAAAACAAGGATGATTAAAAATGCCACTGCTAAAGCTCATCTCATTTTCTGTACCTAGCAAGAAACTGAAAATTTAACAAGAAACTTTTATTTAATATTGTGATTTATTTCTTTGGGCAACTGTTAAAAGAAGCTTGCTTTGTCATTTGCCACAGCTTTCTAGAGTTTAAATGTCCAGCTGTGTGTCAATGAAAAAAGTGTCTTTTCCAGCATATCAATCACCTGGTGTTTGGAAATCCATCTTCGCTGAGCACAAAAATACTCACCTGAAAAAATGTCACTAAGGTAAAGTTTATCTGTCTTTTTTCTTCCTGCTGTTTGATTCAGCTATGTGTTTTGCTTCTTATTAAAAATGTATAGGATAAGGTTAAAAACTGCCACATTTACACTGAAAATACTGTAACAACCACAGATTGCATTATTTAGAGATTATTTCCAGTAGGTAGATACAGAACCAATAGACTAGAAATGTGCAGTATTCGAAGGAACCTTTTTATAAACTCCATTCTGAAGGGTAGAAATGTTCTCCATTCCCCCCCCCCCAGATACACAATTCTCATCAGGGAGCAAACCTTTTCAAAATAGAACAATTAACATGGGAAATGATACCCTTTTCAGAGATATTGGAAAGTTACGAGACCAAATAGGCACTTTAATTACTACATTGTCAGGGATACAGTTGTTCCTTCTCTACACACA
>NW_015163094.1:1154085-1164091 GCF_001447785.1 Gekko japonicus | reverse complement strand
GACTGACTGTCAAGTAAGGGGAAAAAATAAATATGCAGAGTTAAGGTAAACAAAGCTATTTGAATAATGTCATTTTCTTCACAATTGCAACATTCCATCTGATATTTGAGAAAACAAATGATAACTTGCAAATGCAGGTCTAAAAAAAATGCACCCCGCATTCAGGTTTGTTCAACTTCCAGTTTAAAATTTTAATAATAATAATTTTAAAAAGCTATAGAGCTCATTCAAAAAAGAAATTAGTGGAAAAAACTTTGGTCGTCTCTCATCAGTGAAAACTGATTTAGTTATGCAAATTACTGCTATGAATATTAAACCACTGATGAAAGGTTTTTAATGAAGGGATCTTTTGTTTTGGAAATGCAAGGGTATATGCTTTAATTTCTTGCTAATTTACTGTTCTTTGATAATGTTCACATTTTCCCCAAAGTGACTTCACTGATGGGTTTAATACAGTGAATAGAACTACAGGCCAACAATACTGGTTTTGACAAGCCTTCCCCTGTGTAACAGGAGATCATGATTTGCAGCCCCTTATGCACAATTCTATTAGGGTGAATTTTGTCTACAGGGCTTTCCCTGAAATGAATTCTCATTTTAATGTTAGCCTCCTGCAGTTTTTAATTTTTAATCTGTAATATGAAATTGCAAATTTTACAAACATCATTTGGAAAAGCCACTAGGACAGAACCGAATGCCAAAGTTTACATATTGCCTAATTAGACGGTTATGAGAAGCAGCTTATCAATGTCAAGCCAAAGATCATCAAAAAATCCAATTACTAATTTGAAAAACACATATATTTATAGGTTCATTTTGTTTAATTTGCATCTGATTAGCTTAATAATTGTTTAAAATTTGTATTAAGTTTAATAGTTTGGGTTCCGTTTGCAACACACCTGGGCTGTAATTGCAGTTTAGAAGCTTTGTCAGTTGCACCATCTATGATAAAAATCCTCATCATAAAGCAAAGAGAAAATTCAGTACTCAAATGGCAAGACCGTTTTTCAATATGAAATTTATCCTTTTTTTTTGTACTGTCTGTCTTTTTTTAACCGTAGTGTTATTGGTCAGATGATTAGACATCCCTTTCATCAAACCACTTTGTGATATTGTTGTTGCCGGATACACTTGACTGGAAATGTCAATAGAAGTTTAGTTACTGGCGATATGGATTTAGTTAACCATTCATAAAGCTTTTATCTAATTTCAGCTGCTATGTATTTTTTAACACAACATGAAAATAAAATAGATCACCTATTATGCTGGTCACATAATGGATAATCTTAGAGTTTATTTAAATGATCATTTATCTTCTCAAAAAAGCAAAGATAGCTAACTCATTTCAATCTCTACTTATTAACATAAACAAGTGGTAAATTCCGAGATGGACAACGTCAAGCTCTTTTCCTACTTCAGCTTTCACCCTTGGCATAACTGACCATGTAAAGCAATAGTACAGGAAGAGATTTACGGTGGGCAGCATTAGTGCACAGCGGGGGTTTAAAGTGCATTGAGGCAGAAAGAATGGGTGGCTACAATGCCTAGAATTTAATTTATTTATTTTAAGATTTGTGCCCCGCCAAACACAGCTCCAAAGAGCCCTCAGGGTAGCAAACAACATGGTATAAAACAATAGTAAAGCCAATATAAACCAATATCAAATTAAATTGCATATATGAACAACAAATCAACAAGTCAGCAGCAGCAAAGAAAGAAAAATCTGTCTGGTAGATTGAAAACCAAACCAAAACCTAACCCCCAAATCCCCTGACACTGCACATTCAAAAGCAACAAGACCTCATCCCTCACAGAACTGTTCAGTAATGCTTTTTACTAACTTTCCTAAACTACAAAGAAAACTGGGGTTTCTGCTAAAAATGTCTACAAATGTTTTTAACTCTAATTGATAGGGCTAAATAAAATTGAGGTTCCTTATACAGAGCTTCCTGTTTGACTGACCAAGCTCTGCTGCTGTAGGAAATCCTCAGAACTAACCGGGTTTTGGAGTTTGGTGTTATCAGTACGCTGATGACACCCATCTCTCTATTTCTTGGTCCAAACTGCCCCATACTTCTATGGCGGTCCTGAGCCAGTGCTTGGCTGCTGTGGCTAAAGATGAACACACTCAAACAGATAAGACAGAGGTGAAGCTGGTTGGGAAAGCTGAGCTCTTGAATGGTATTGTGTGCCCCACATTTGATGGAGTTCAGCTGACCTTTACTGACTCAATTAACAGTCTAGGGGTTATACTGGATCCAACATTATTGCTGGAAAAGGTTAACTGAGCTGCAAAAACAAAGCAAAAATTTCATTCATCTTTGTGTAGTCTGCATGGGACTGTCCTCAATGAGAACACAGAAACTAGCCTTATCATTTATCAGCTTCAAGCAGGGGAACTCCTACCCACACCCTCCACTCCCCCATGCTTGCTCAGTGGAGCAGGGGGAGAAAATGGTGGTGGTGGGGCACTGCATAATCTAGTGATGTCACTTCCAAGTGATTGGCTAAAAATAACACTGCACCAAATGAATTCACTTCTGGTCTTCACACAGAAGTGACATCACTGTGTTGTGCGCTGCTCCCCCCACAGGCACACAAAACCTCCCAGGATTGCCTGGCAGCCCTATGGCAGAAACTCCAGCTGGTATAGAATGACACAGCTCAATTACTATTGGGAGTTGGGCAATGTATGCATATTAAACCTGTTCTACAGCTGCTCTATTGGTTACTGACTGTAGTTTCTGATTTTCAGACAAGGGCTCTAGTTTATGACACTATTTATTGCATGCATTATCTTGTCCTCACTGCATTGTTTTCTAACTTCAGTAATCCAGTTTTTGCCATTCTTAATATATGTCACATCTCATACTATTTTATTGCATTGTTTTGTGATTTTATAATCCAATCTTATTGCATCATTTATTGTGTCTTATACTGAACCAATTTCATTACTTTAAAATTCTGCGATCTGCCTTGAGTCTCAGCAAGAAATATAAATAAAATAAGTAAGCAAGCAGAAAGGGGAAAATGTTGGTGTTGTGTTAGTAAAAGTAAATGTTCATTTTAGGTAATATGGTACCGAGCAGAAGCCAACTTGGATACAATACTTCATGGCTAGAGACAGGCTAAGCCCCCTACTTGGGTGGTAATAAGATAAAATTCTCCAGTCCTAGGAATACACACTCAGGAATGCTTAATACAAATTAGTTATAACCAATGCTCCCTCTATGCTGTGGAGCCTCTTGAGAGCAAAAATTCCACTTTGTGAGCTACTGGCATTAAAGTTGTGAACAAGAGATTTGGCTGCTGCTGCATAAATTAGTTTGCTCTGGAGCCCTCCTTCCTGAGCTAAGAAAAAAATGTGTGAGCCAGAGGCTAAAAAACTGTGAGCTAGCTCACACTAACTCAACTTTGAGGGAACACTGGTTATGACTTCATTGTGAAGAGAATCTGAGTATCTGTTCTGTGTTGATAGATGGGAATTAAAACAACAACAGGCCATGCAAAGCTGAAGTCAACCCCCGTCCCCAGGCTCTGAACATAATAAAGGCCTTGAATGTGCCAATCTAATAGTGCAATCCTAAACCGAGTTACATCCTTTTAAAGTCCATTGAAGTCAAGTCAAGTTTATTCAGTACATAACCAGCATAAATTGGTTAGAGCCAAATTTTAACTGCATCTGTAATACAATTGTAGCAGTTTTTAAAATGTGTTAAACATTTCTAAAACATATGTCTAAAGATATAGACATTGAAGTCAATGGACTATGCTTATGATGGTCTTATAAATTCTCCAGTATTTTAAAATGTGGGGTGGTAGTGCTATACATAAGAATTAACCAAGCACTGGAATTTTCCATTCATCTGCAGCAGCAGTACTTGTTCAGTCAGTCAAACCCAAAGGTTTTACCTTAATTTCATTTAACCCAACCACTTTACTTAGATAAATCAATGTATTTAATTCTTAACATGTTCCTATCTGTGGATACTTTCAACTGACGATCAAGGCCTTTGAGCACAAAACAGATCTTTTTACAAACCTGGAAAAAACCTCCAGGTTTACAGAAAAAAAATGATTTTTTTTTTAAAAAAACCCTGGGAGTATTGTTTAAAAACACACTGAATGATAAAATGATCACCTGTAGCTTTAGAAATGGATACCCTCAGTGCCTGTTGTCAAGCCTTACTTTCTGTCAGAAAAGGGCAGGGAGAGGAGTCTTTTGAGGGTTAGGGTTCTGGTCTTTGTTTTGGTCTCTGAAGGACCACTCATTGAGCCCAGGCCCTGCAGCAGCCACCAGGCAACTTGCATGATTCACCTGGCCCAGCTGCTTGCTACTGTTCACAAAAGCCAAAGTGATGAAGAGGTTACAGTTTCAGACTAGGATCTGGGAGACTCAGTTTCAAATTCCTACTGTACTGAAGAAGCTCACTGGGTGACTTTGGGCAAGTCACACACACTCGACTTAGTCTACCTCACAGAGCTGTTGTGAGGATAAATTGAGGGGAAGAGAATTATGTAAGAGGCTTGGTCTCTATTGTGGAGAAAGTGTCATTTAATTGCAATTGACTCATGGTGAATCCAACCACAGAGTGTTTGGCAAGAGGAGCAGAAGTGGTTTACCTTTGTCTGTGTAGCAGCTTTCATCTTTCTTAGTGGTTTCCCAACCAAGTACTGCCTGTGGCAACCCTGCTTTGCTCCCAAACTCTGACAGGGCTAGGATAAGCCAGGCTAATTTGTCTGTAGAGAAAGGTGGTATATAAATGAATAAATAATAAATATAGCTGAAGACGGGGAGACAGATAAAAGGTAGAATGGTTGGTGAGTGGGAAGAGAAGAAAGCAGGGAAAGGTGAGGATATGTGGGGATATCCAAAATGGAGCTTTCAAATACATTCTTCTGTATGGGGACAGCACTGTCAGTTAGTATCCAGTACATGTACTGGCACTTGAACAGTGATTGATCTTGGCTGATTCCTTCACAGATGTGGAAGTAACAGCAGTTGAGTGAGCCACAAGTATTGGTATGGTAGCAATGGAAGTCATGGGTAGGGGTTCACTGAAGGAGCCACCACTGAGGACATGGGTGCAGACTGGGAAGCCAAACCAGCACCTTCTTGGGCATCAGAGAAATTGTGCTAACTTTTTTTCATTTTTGGTCCCTGGCAACGAGGAGCAATTTTTAGATTTCTGAGGTCAAGCATTAAGGCCTAGGATTACTAGGAATCCAAGTATGAGTTAAAAGGCGTCAGTGTAGTCATTTTGTCCATTGTGATCACTAGAATGGACAGTACTGAGACTGAACGCCATCAAATCCAGAGACTGGATCCATTAACAGAGTTTTCTACAAACCGGGGGAAAGCCCTGGAGTCTTAAAAAATATATATTACCCACAATAATAAATTTAAGAAACAAATGCTAGGCAGTCACAACAGCACTGCCAGCCCTGAAGCCTTGTTTCTGTCAGTAAAAGGTAGGGAGAAGGGTCAGGGACTTTTCCGGGACTGTTTTGATGTTTGAGAGAGCTCTTCAGAGCCAGGCCTGCAAGCAGCCACCAGACAGCTTGCTACCACCCAACTTGCATGACTCACCGAGATCCGGCTACTTGCTACTGTTCAATAGCAGCCACCCCACAAAAGCCACTGTGGTGTAGCAGTTAGAGCTTCAGAGTACGGTCTGGGAGATCCCACTTCAAATCCACTCTGCTATAAAAGCTCACTAGGTTACTTTGGGTCAGTCATATATTCCCAGCCTAACCTACCTCAGAATTTGTGAAAATAAAATGGAGGGCGAAGATAATGATACACTCTGCTTTCGGTCCCCATTTTGGATAAAGGTGGGGTATAAACAATAAATATAGCTGAAGATAAAAGGTAGGCGGTTGGTGAGTAAAAAGGAGAAAAGAAAGCAGGGGAAGTTGAGGATATGGTGGCTGCCAAGAGGAGGAAAAGAGGGGAAAGTGTGGGGAAGGGGATAAAGGAGAAAGTGAGGAGTCCCCCAGTAGTCTTTGATGGTTCCTCTCAAACAACTGGGACCAGCCCAGTTGCTGGCCTGCTCTATTCAGCTATAGCTTTACCAGGAACAAGCTGCCAGGGGGAGGGAAAGCTAAAGGGGAGGCAATTGAAAGGTAGTTAGGTTGGGGGGGGAGAAGCAGAAAAGAAGAGAGGCTATGGGACAGGAAAGAAGATGAGTGTGCGGCTTCCAGGTTTTGGCAACTCACTTGCTGGCACACTCCATCGGAGCTCCGATGGAAGCGGCCTGGAACGTGGCAGATGGGAGGGGGTTACCACCACCCCTTGAGCCCCTGTAGAGGGCTCTCTGCCTGGAGCACTGAGGGGGTGCTGTTCCAGAGGCAGCAGCCAAGGGATGAGGCTCCTCTCCTGCTCCCATAGGTCTCACCACTGCAGAACCAGTAATGGCGACAAGAGGTGGACACTGGAACATTATGGTCTTTTGTTTTTCTCACCTGATTGGAGAGATCTCTCAAGAAGTGTGAGTGAATGAAGCGTTAAGCCATACAAACGATCAAGCGAATAAATGCCCCCAAACCTTAAAATAAAAGTGGCGGGGGGTGGGAAAGAACCCACCCCGAAACAAACAGAAACTTTTAAAAATTAAGCAAGAGGAGGGGGCATGAAAAATAAGCCATTACCTGTTAAAGTGGAATATATCTGACTTATAAGCGAATCTCTAAAGAGCTCACTGAGACTTTAAAGAAATTTCCCTAAACGTAAACAACTTTGTCGATTGCCCCATAGACTTTCCCATCATGATTGCTAATGCACTGCACCCTCTGCTGGACCAAATGACTACTTTGAATAACAAAATTGAAACTCTCTACAAGCAAACTCAAGAAACTTCTATCAAAGCAGAGAATAAAGCCAAAGGAGATACCTTTAAATACAAGGATAAGAAAGCAAAAATAAACTCTCTTATAAAAGTAAAAGCATCTATGGAACGGCTTCAAAAAACTGAAAAGAAACAAGGAACAGCAGAGGAAGACAATGCTACTGAAGAAGAAGGTGTTTTGGAAAGTATTGAAGAATCACCTCCAAGCTACAGAAGAATCTCAGCAGAACCTATAAGAAAAAATAAGCGAATGGACTCTGTGTCTTAAGTAAATTTTAGCAACTTTGATATATTCCTATTAGATAAAAGCACAAGCATTTTTACCTTTTATTGTTTGTAATATGTTAATGTTAAGCCTCAACTTTTCTTTTTTTTAAAAAAAGCAATATTGTAAGTGAAATACCAATTTAAGCATTTGTAAGCTAATTGACCTTTGCCACTTGGGTTTTTAGTGGTTTCTTTCCTTTCTCCCTTAGTTTGTAGTACCCCTACCTTATGATTCCTTTGTAGTTTTTAGCATAAAAGCAACAAAAAAAATATATAAAAAAGAGTGCAAGAGAAATAAGATGCCGTCTCAAGTTCTGGGTCCCCCAGTTTTGATAATTTTCGGGGACCAAGGAGAAAGCAGCCTGAATAATTCTGAAACAAACATGGCATATTCCCAGAGGCTGGGATGGAAATAAGGTAAGTGATAGTAATGTACCTGTTTAGTAACTTTCTAACAGTGAATGCATGCATTTTTTTGTGCTATTCTCTGAACAAAATAGGCAGTAACTAAGTCTTGATGTGTGCCCTTACAAACTGTTGCCCTGCAAGGCACTTATAGCGCTCTTATGGACATTGTTCATAAGTGAAAAAAACGGAACTGTGCAAGTAAGTGTGCAAAAGGGACTGAAATGTGTGGTGACCAGAGTGATGCCAGTTACACACACCCAGAAGGAAGCCTTCCTTTGAGATGTGCCGACGGTTCCTGAGGTTACCTGCCCTCTTACCTACTGTAAGATGGACCAGCTCCCTAGCCACATGAAACACTGAAAGAGAGACAGATGCTGTGACATGGGGAGGTCTGGTTTCCTTTTAAAAGTGTTATGTTTTGTTCTACTGGGTATATGTGGCTGCCACCAGGAAATTTTAAGGCTTTCCAAATCTTTATGCTTTTACTTTGGCTCTTTACTGGGTAGGTAGGTCGAGTTTATGGCTCCTGAGGATCTATGTGGTCCTAAGGAAGTATTTATTTCAGAGTTGGCATACTTGAATAAAGAAGATTTATTGAAATATTTCATAAATAAAAGGGTTTAACAATGTAACCAGTAATGTGAATATTGTGAACAATTGCTTGGTGTCTCACACAAGATCTGCTCCCTTACTGACAGGGATCTTTAAGGTAACTTTGTAACACTTTAACTCAAGGTTTTATAAGTTCACTGTTTCTCTCCAAGTTATCAGGACATACAGCCTTTCCTACCATTTGTCTTCAGTTAAAACTTTCGTTTACTTTTTCTTATTCTAACTTCCTTCATACACAGAACTTAACTCTCATATCACACACAAGACTGCTTCTCTCTGACCTCAGAACGAACCAACTTATCAACTGTCTTCATCGACTGTCAAACCTGTAACTGTCACTCCTGACAGACATACATATTCATCCACTCAGAACCACTTCCAAAACCCCTCCCCCTCTCTGTCAATCACCAATCATATCACGTTCACTTCTCTTAACCACTCTAGTCTACTTACCACCATGCAACCAAACTTTTAAAGACACACACACACATAAAACAAGGAATCATTACAGATGCCATACCAAGGCAGCAGAGATCCAAACGCCACAAGGAAGCTTCTTCCTTGCACGTGCAGGCAGAATTCCCTTCCCCCACCCAGCCTCACCTAGCTGAAGCTACAGCCATAAGACAATCAAGGAATGTCCATGACAATGACTCTGGCTGCATGAGTCACCATCCCTCCAGGTGCCACTGCCCTGCCGAGTTACTAGATCTCAACATTGTCTACTCCCTTAGACCCTTCCCCCTGAACCCAGGTCCAATCAGCATGCTTTGGGGACGGACAAGCAGGAGGTGTGCCAGGGGATGTGGCCAGCCTAGCCCACCCACCCATGCCACCTCATAAAAGGGGGCACCCAGCCATGTGCTCGCTCTTGCTCTCTCTCCTATACCCACCCTAATTCCACGACTCTTGGATCGCTTCATCCCGCCAAGGACAGGTAAAGTATTACCCCTCAACGATCATCCTGCCAATGTGAATGTGCTATCCTCTTCTCTCTAAATTTCCTAGATCTGTGTATTTGTGAGTGTTTGAATTATTGTATGCTTGTGAGATATCTTCAGTAAACAAAACCATTTTATACTGAAACCAGCCTTTGAGTTTATTTCTGGTGCGTCTGGAAGAAGCAGGACCCCTGTATACATAGGTGCTTGCTCCCTTATTTCCCCATTGCCTTGCATAATATCATAATTCCCATAAGATCATCAATAATTTGAGGCAATCAGGCTAACAAAATGGAGAAGTCCTGCTTAAAAAGAGAATACCAAAAGACTAGGGTAGCAAGACAGAAACAGAAAGACAAGAGTAATGCTGAACTTTTTAACAGTTCCCTATGCTGTTGCGAGAGAACTGAATGGCATGACACCTACCCATTCCCTCCAGGCATGAGCTGTATCCATGCTCTTTTGCAGAGGATTATACTATAGTGGCAATTTTAAAGCTTCAGCTCTAGAAGTATGCTAAGGAGGCACAAAACTTATATTTGTGCCTGTGGTCAATGGCATTTTACCCAGGTACCTGTATCTTAAAAGTATGTGAGTGGCCTGTGGAAGAAAAAGCAGTTGTTTTTTTCAAAAGGGTCCAGATATTCTGGGGACACTTACAATCACATGGACTCTAAGTAAAAGGCAGTGATGCTTTTGCTTTGTTTACTAATGGTCGCTTATACAACTAAAGAAACTTATTAACCCAAAATATTTGGACTTTTAACCTTGGTAAGCATGTGTCAAGATTAGGGATGTGCATTTCGGGATCCCGAACCGAAAAAAAGCCGAAAATAACGTTTTTCGGCTTTTGGGATCCCGAATTAGCAATTTATGCACTTGTCCGAATCCCGAAAAATTCGGGTCCATTATAACCAATGGGGCCATTGA
>NW_015163094.1:1125340-1151074 GCF_001447785.1 Gekko japonicus | reverse complement strand
TATGTTGGGGAGAGGTTCCAGTAAGCACGCTCCAAGTTTGGAGCCTCTACCCCAAACCCCCTCCCCCCCAGCCCCCCACAAAGTTTCAAGAGGATTTTTGCCATTGACTTCAATGGCCCCATTGGTTATAATGGACCCGAATTTTTCGGGTTTTCCGAAAAATTTCGGATATCTATGCTTTACCGATATAGATATTCGGGTTTTTTCGGGTATCCCGAAAAAATTCGGGTCCAGTAAACCCGAATCCAAATTTTTTTTTTTTGCACACCCCTAGTCAAGATTAGGCCTTGTATGAGGTGCAAACAGAAAGAGTACCTGCTTACCTGACAGAAATCACACACTAGAAATACTAAGGTTTCCCTTCTCCCAGGTTGGAAACTTTTGACTTTGAATAGAATCTGATTTCAGTTCACTAGACCTATTAACCTGTTGGTGGCAGCAGAGAGTAATCTATTTGAGCAGAAGTAATCTATCTGTGAAAGGGGTGGGTGGGAGCATATGGTCAGCAGTTTGAGACCGGGCCAGCTGATTAACTATTCCTTTCCTCATGGTAAAAATGTGTTGGTGAGGCTCCTTTACCACACCTACACAGAGACCAAAGAATTCATATATGCATTCACCTACAGGAACTAAGGTGTTACTCTCTGAGAAGTGTTAGTACTTCCGTTTGAAACCAGTAGGCTGGTAAAAGTGCACGTTGCAGGGCTCAACAGAGATAAGAAATGTTTCCATTTAAAATAGGAATCTACATATGTCAATAAAAGAAATGGATGGAACTATTTTTGCAGCTCAACTAAGAAATGTTAAATTTAAATTAGAATTAAATGCAATGAATTGAATCAAGATATTCTTTGTCCTTTGTCATGCCTTTAGCCTCATTTGCTACTAGGAACATTAAGTTTAAAACAAAAATAAAAATGTTAGCTGTCATGTTGGCTGCACATACACGGAGCTGTGGAGTGGACAGTCAATGACATCCCTGATGTGCCAGCAGGCAGTTTCCAAATATCCAGAGAACTTACCTGCCCAATGGGGACATTGGTCAACCTAAAGAGTGGCCTGAAGCAAGGTACCAGGGCCAAGCTTCTCTGAGGCTCCCCGCCCCCCACGTCTGGTATAGAATAGTCCTTTACCTATCACACACATGAATAGTCCTGAAGGTGAGTTTAGGTATCAACAGAATTTTTGGCAAAACCTTAGAATTCAACAAGTTTTTAAAAATTAAAAAATAAAGTGATTTCTTTCAAACCTAATAGCAGCACACAGAATTGTATACATGTATTAAGTTACTCTGTGCTAAACAACTGCTCCTAAAGAATTCATTCAGCTAATTCTTAACTGATCTAGTAGCATTGGCTTCAGAATTCAACCAAATATACACATGCCCCTCATTTCTGCATGAATAATTGCACTTAAGTACTTGAAGTGAAAGGCCAAATTCATACCATGTGTGAATAGAACAGTCAACAAACACTGTCTACTAACATTTAATTAGGCCTGCAAACTCATAAAGCTAATATTGAAAGGAGGCAGAGATGCATTTCATATATCTAATAGATACAAAAAGTCCCAGGGTGGAAATCTTTGTAACCTTGGCAGTCACAGTGAGTCGAAGCTATCAACTACTTTGTACACCGTGCTTACATGCCTGGACTTAATATACAATTAGCTTCTACCACAAGCAAAAAGTTGGATCCTAAATATCTACAGTTCTCCATTTTAAGGTTTCCAATTATTTTTTTGTTGGGCGGATACTTCTCCACCTAAATAGCAGATTTGAAACAATTTTTACGTTTTTGGACCATGAACAATGGCTTTGCGAGCAGACTGCTGTCACCATGGTTCACAGGAATGTCTATTCTACATAAGAACAAGACCATGTAGTCACCACTTTGGGCATATTCCAGATACTATTTTATCTGCATCCAAATTACAAGTTCACAACAGAGATGGAAGGATGCTAGGAATAAATGTGGTATGTTTACTTGAGAGACTATGGCATTTCCCAATAAGTTCTGACATACCTGGCTTTGGGAAGAGGCAGAGTCTTACTAGCTATTATACAAACTAGTAGCCAGCAATAGAAATTCTTTCCTTTTTATTTGAGAGTTGCACTTCACCTACTTGAGCAGACCCCATTTAGAAGATACTTTTGGTCTATGGTTTTGTGTTTACCAATTTCATCATTTTCCAAGCACAGCTTTTGATGTTTTGTCTCCGATTCATATCTGCAGCATAGTAGCAAGTATTTCTGAAGTGTCAGAAAAGCTTTCTATTGTTCAGGGCAGGTTTCTATGCAAGTTATACTGATGTTTGAAAGAAATGTACTAGCAGGTAGCTAAGGTAGAATTATACAGTTTATCTGAAAATTCCAGAGCCTTGAATATGCCCCATGATAGGATTAGTCATAGTCTCTCTGTCCAAAGTCCACAAACGACCATGTGCAGAGCCAGTGTAGACTATTTCCAAAGCTACATTCAAGTTTACATAATCTGTAGTTTTAAAAAAATCCCTTTAAATTTTCTATTGCTAGAAGTACAAATGTAGCTACATGAATAAGCCTACCATTACTCTTTGGATGTAGGTGTGGTCATCAGTATAGGCCATTTTAGTGCCACAATGCTCACACTTGAGATTTGAGACACTTTGACTCTACAACAAAAAACAAAATACCCGTGAAGAAATGATAAGCCCTCTTCTTCCTGGTGAAAAGAGAACTGAAGGGCAGGGGCACTCCTTTGCATCATGGCAACTGGTACCACTGACCTGACAATGCGTATAGTAACAATGAACATCCAGCAGCTTGGAATTGGGGGTGGGGGAAGAGATAAACAGGTTCCTTACCTGTAACTGATGATCTTTGAGTGGTCATCTGTGCATTCACACCTCTGGGATATAGTGCGCGCCTGCGCCGACCTCAATCGGTTCCTCTTGAAAAGAGAAAGGGATTTTCGCGGCCACTCCCTCGTCATGCGCCGGCCCCACTGCACATGACTAAGGGAGAGGCATGACAATCCCACCAGTTCCTTCTGACCACTGCCATCAGTCTCAACGTAATAAAAAGGAGAGGACCAAAAGCGCTAACTCCAAAAGCGCAACACGAAGTCTGGCAGCTCTGTTCTTCCTTGTCTGCTTTGAGAACTTCGTGCAATGAGCACAAGAGTCCACTCGGTGTGATCCCCCGAGGCACAAAAGACAAAGAGAGTGTCCAGGGGGGGGGGATTTTGCTACTGCACTTTAGGCACTTTTTAAATAAACCACCTCTTGGCCATAGGCCAGGAGGGGGGGAGACACACGGTCTTAGGGGGGAAAAGACGACCAAACGACAGAGTCCCAAAGGAAATAAATCCGTAGTAACAAAGTCCTTTCACTTAACAAAAAATAAACAAGAAGAAAATGAAGAAACTTCGAAGAGAGAAAAGGAATAAGCCTCAAAGCCCAAATTTTTATTGACCAAAGCGGAGAAGATCCTACCAGCGCGGCAGACAGAAGAGAACTGGCAGGATTGTTGTGCCCCTCCCTTAGTCATGCACAGTGGGGTCGGCACGTGACGAGGGAGCGGGTGCGAAAATCCCGTTTGCTTTTCAAGATGAACTGATTGAGGTCGGCGCAGGCACACTATATCCCAGAGGTGATACACAGAGACCACGAAGAAGATTGTTGTATTACAAAAAAGGCCTAGTCACAAGGATACTTTCAACAATACATTATGGATTGAATAGTCATATACGATGTTCAAATTGTATATCAGAGTATAATATCAATCATGATGCTGAAAAGGATGAACGATAGCCTACTCAAATCCACATCTTAGAGGAAGAGTTAACATGTTTATGTGATAGGTGACGAAGAACAGACTGGATGCCACCAGCTTCCCAATGCTGTTATAAGAACATAAGAGACGCCAATGTTGGATCAGGCCAAAGGCCCATCCAGTCCAACACTCTGTGTCACACAGTGGCCAGAAATACCAGTGCCATCAGGAGGTCCAGCAGTGGGGCCAGGACATTAGAAGCCCTCCCACTGTTGACCCCCCCCAAGCACCAAGAAGACAGAGCATCACTTGCCCCAGAGCCCCTAGCTATACCTTGTGGCTAATATCCACTGATGGACCTCTGCTCCATATGCTTATCTAATTCCCTTTTGAAGCCGTCCATGCTTGTAGCCACCACCCCTTCCTGTGGCAGTGAATTCCATGTGTTAATCACTTTTTGGGTGAAGAAGTACTTCCTTTTATCCGTTCTAACCCGACCGCTCTGCAGTTTCATGGAGTGTTATACAAATATTGGTGCTTTCCCTGGATGTTTGCAATGGTATGGCAGATGGATGACTGACAGGGTAGTTATGCAGCTGCTAAGTACTACCGACCTGGCTACTACTGTTCTTCTGTGCTCTTTCAGGACTAATGTTGAGTAGCTTTTGAGAGACTATAGAATGCAGTCTAACTTCTGAAAGACATCAGCTTTGTATCATAAAAAGGATAAGTAGAAACACACACTATTACGTAAATACACTGTTTAATGTCAAACACAAATATAAAACATCAACAAAAATTTAAATTTAAGACAATGTAAAACATAGCATTTAAAAATTCCCTCATCCCTGCTTAGTTCCTACAAAATATTTAAGAATTTACACAGCTTTGCATATTTTCAATGTCAACAATTAGCCAAGAAGTGAGTTATATAAAGTAGAATGTATTCCATCTAAATCCAGAGTATACTTTACAACCTTGCATTTAAAAAAATCTTGAAGCGCACCCATTTACCCTGAAGAAAAATTATAGAGCCCACTATCAAAGATTATAATACTTGTTTTCTTGTCCTTCTGGTTGCTATAATCTTGGTTTGAGTTTCTGCAGCAGACTCAGTGATAACTGACATATGCTCTTCTTTCATTTTCTTTCTTCTTCCTTTCTGTAATGTACTTTCAGTGTTCTCTATTTGCAAACAAGACACGGAACATTTCAAAAAGTCAAACTTCTATATCAAAAATTGTATTTAACCCTACCTAGATGCTATTTTAGGCTAATGAACTTGATACAAAATTAAAAACACATTCTATCAGAAGACAGAAAGCACAAACACCAACAAGTAGAACATGAATCAGGGCACAAATATACAATGCAAAGAGGCTTGAGTTTAAGATAAGTACGAGGCAAAAAGCCATAATAATGAAACTATCAGGATGTAGAAGAGACCATTTCTAACTCCAAGTTAAAATAAAGTACTACAATGTTGATGGCTTTTCTTTTCAACTTTCCCCCTTATTTTTTCTAACTGGAAAGATTAAGACACATTTACGGTGCAATCCTAGACAGAGTTATCCCAGTCTAATCCCAGAGACTGAAATAAGTTTACCTTAGGTACAGTGCTTTCCAACTCTAATACTGGAGTGTTTTTCTACTAGTTGAAGTAAAACAAAGCCTTTCAGATTCCATAAATATACTGTAGAACTATGAGTTGTGCAAGGTTTTAAATAATTCCTTTTCTGTTCTTAAAAAAGTAAAGCTCAGATAAGAAAATACATATGACATATTTCCATTTGTCCTTGGGGAAACAAAGTTTTTCCAAGAACTTTCAATATGTATCCATACACCAATTTCTCAAGTGTGGCCCCCATGTAAATCCGTGGATCAGAGCCACACTGACTCTAAACAGATTTTCTTATGAACTTGGGGATCCACCCAGGTTTGCAGAAGACTCTGACATCTTCCACAGCTGCCAGTAGCAGTTCTGGGCCCAGAACAGCTCCCAGACACTGCTGCAGCCAGGCCTGAAGCCACGCCTGGCTTAGCTTAGACACCACAGCTGCTTCTGCCAGTAAAGTAAGAAGGGGGCAGAAAGAGATGGGGGAGAATATTGACAAGAAGGGTGGATTGTCATAAAGGGAAGGGGGGACAAATAGAGAGGGGGGACGGAGAAGGGGAGGGAGGAAGAAATAGGAAGGACTGTCAGAGAAGGGGATATGGGGGGAGGTTGACAGACAAGGGGAGGGGGAGATTGATGGAGAAGGGGGCAAAAGAGGGGGTAGGTTGAAAGGTAAGGGGAGAGGAAGAAAGAGGAGGATTGTCAGAGAAGGGAAGAGAAATAAGAGAGGAGGAAAGACTGACAGAGAAGAGGGGGGTAAGGAAGAAGGAGAAAATTGTTAGAGAAGGGGAGAGACGGAAGCAAGCAAAGGGAGGAAGAAAAAGGCAATTAAAGCAGAAATTCAAATCTACACAAGTGAATCCTGTGAGATCTTCTTACAACATCGTATAAAGAAATTCAGTAGAGTGCAAAAAATCTTGAACTAGAACCTTGCTGCATCAAATACTGTTTTGTCAAATCTTATAAGTACACATGTATAACAGCCGCAATTTCTACATAACTTAATTTTACAAATCCATGTACAAAATCTTAGTATAAGAAATTTCCATACACACAAAGATCTAAGTATATACTCAAGCACAAATCCTATACAAAATTCTAAGTGTATTCTCAAGTCCAAATCCCCATGCGCGTGGTAGGTGTTAGAGCCCGCAGGCAGCAGGTTAGGTTAGAGGATTTTGTATAGAATTTGCACTTGAATATATACTTCGTTTTTTGTACAGAAATTTCTAATACTAAGATTTTGTACGTGGATTTGTAAAATTACTTATTATTAGTCCCAAACAGCATACCAAGAGTCTTGCAACTCTTTTGCAATTTATTGAAAAGACCTCTATCCATAAAACATTTTTAAATGAAATTGGCTGTTTATGTTTCAACTGCATCACCAGTCTCTCCCTTTCATCCAAACAGGGATGCACTAAGTATACTTTGCACTAAGTATATTGAATCAAGGAAGAGAAATTAATATGTCATTCTTTAAGAACACAACTCTCTGAAACAGAAAAAGAAAAAATTGTAATACCTGCTTCAGGCGCTGATGTCATATTTTCGGCAAAAAGGCATTTCTTCATGCCAGAAATGGTGCTGTGTGTTTCTGACTCAGTGCTGACCGGTTTCCTTCTTCCTCGTTTAGATGAATTTTCTTTTCCCTGGGGAAGTGTGGTGATTTCCAGATCTTTCTTTTGGTCACTGTGTTTTGGCATGTTCTTTCCTTTAAGAATTCGGTTTCTCCTACCCTGTGAGGCATCTTCCATCCCAGAAATAGTATTTGCCATAATCACTTGTTGATCCTTAGGAATACCATCAGTACCTTCAGGCAATCCACCTTTTTCAGGAGCACCACCTTTTCTCATTGCTCTTCTGCTCCGTTTGTCATTCGATACACCTGGCTTTTCTATATTTATATTTTGATTTTCCTGACCCTCATCCTCTTCTTTAGGAAGCTTGCATTTTCTTCTGACAGATGTGGAACGAGGCACTATTTTCTTATCTCTTCCGCCATTTATTGCCAAATTCTCTTTTCCAGCAACATGATTTTCTATAAATAAGTTTTGATTTTCACTGGCAGTTTCATTTTTGCCTGATGGTGAAGGCAAAGTGATGCTTATTTTGAGGGCAGGAGAGGTAGGTGTTTGGAATGCCAGAACAATATTTTTCCCTTGACTCCTCTTTGACTGGCTTTCAAAGAGAGAATCTGCAGACACCTTTTTGCCTTTTACTCGTATTGGTTTGCTACCAGTAGCTCTTTGCGGGATATTAGTTTCTGTTGGGGCTTCATAAACAGGTAGTTCTCTTCTACCCTTTTTGGACACATTTTCTTTTGTCACATCTTTTAACACACGGGCCATTTCTTCCTGGTTAACATTATCGACCATTCTAGGTTCTTTACTGGAAGGAACTGAGCTTGTTATAAGTGTTTTTCTGCATCTGCCCCTATGGGATGGATTCTTATTTGCAGTAGTTGCTATTTCCAAAGCTTCAGCTTGCTCTTCTGCTCCGCTTTTGTCTTTGTATGGAAAATTGTTACTTTCAAGTATTTGGGGTACAGCAGCAACTTTTCTCCCTCTACCTCTTTTTGGCTGATTCTCTTTTACAGTAAAAGCATTTTCAACAACCATATCTTGGTTTACAACATCAGGTGTGTCTTTATTATCCTTTTCTGTGGATTGTTCATCAGAAACTACTTGCTTGCTTCTGCCTCTCTGACGCAGATTCCCTCTTGCCACCTTTTGCCTTTTTGGTAAAATGTGTTCTACAGAAGACTCAATATTGTCCAAGACTACGGTCTGGGTTTCATCAGATTTCTCTTCATTCTGAGTATCTTGCAAAAACTTCTTTTGAGCAAAACTGAAGCTACCAGTTGATGTGTCCTCTTTAGGAACAGTAAGGTTTTTCCTTGTTTGGGTCACAGAGGCAATTTTTTTCCTTCTACCCCTTTTTGGTTGATTCTCTTTTGCAGTAAAAGCATTTTCAACAACCACATCTTGGTTTTCAACATCAGGATTTTCTTTATTATCACTTTCCATGGCTGGTTCATGTGAAACTCCTTGCTTACTTCTGTCATTCTGAAGCAAATTCCCTCTTGTTACCTTTTGTCTCTTAGGTCGAATGTGTTCTACAATAGCCTGAATATTGTCCAAGCATACTTTTTGGACTTCATTAAAATTATTTTCATTTTGAGTGCCTTGCAAACACTCTCCTTGAGCAAAAACAGAGCTTCCAGTTGATGGGTCCTCTTTAGGAACAGTAGGTGTTTCCAGTGTTTGGGATACAGGGGCAACCTTTCTCCCTCTACCCCTTTTGGAATGCTTCTCATTTGAAAAAATAGCATTTTCAACACTCATAGGCTGTTTTTCAATTTTAGGAGTCACTTTACTGGCATTCTCAGTGGGTGGCTTAGGAGAAGCTGCTCTGCTTCTACCTCTTCTAGGTGGGTTCCTTTTTGGTACTGCTACCTTTTGTGTTTTTGGTGAACTATGCTCAACAGATATTTGCATATTAAGCAATGGTGATGTATCCTCTTCTATAGGGGAAGTGCATTCAGAAAATGCATTGTATTGTTCTTGTTGAGTACCACCCTTGCCACCAAACACACATTTATCTTCAGGAGTTTCAGAAGTACCTTTCTCAAGCAAAAAACAAACCTTTCCCCTCTTTCTTCTCCTTATTACATCTTCTTTCATTTCTGTTGGATGAGTCTCCAAAGTTTCCAGCTTACAAATTTTAGGTGATGTGTGTTTCTCACCATCAACTGCTTCCATTTCTGTTTGTACTGAGGCAGCCTTTCTTCTCCTTGTATTTTTTTTAAGTAGCTGATTTCCAGAATTTCTCTTTGAAGTTTCAAGATTTGAGCTTTGCATTTCTCCTTGGGGACTTGTTTTTGTAAATTCAGACTTTGGTTCATCTTTATTTTTCTGATTTCTAGATCTCAGAGATGTTTTTGAAATTAATTGATTTGCATATTCTTGGTCTGCTGCATTTTCTTCTAAATGCAAGCTTTCTTCAGTTCGCCTATTTAGTTTAGCCACCACCTTTCTCCTGCTAACAGACAGCTGTGTTTCAACTGACATCTCCTTTGAAAGTCCCAATAGTTTTTGAGTATGTTTCATGTTATCAAAGTCCATATCCCCATTTGTTTCAATAGATTTTTCTCTTAATCTTTCTGTTGTCTCATTTTCAAGTGCTAGGGGGTTGCTGTCTGATTCTTTTGGTTGACTAGTTTCAGGAATGTTCTGATCAAAGTTTTCATTTGTTTGCGTACAGTTTGTTAATTTGGCTCTACTGCTGTTTCTTGTCTGCCTTGGTGTCTTAGTTGTATCATGTTCTTCTGTAAAACTGGATTCACCAGCTGCATTCTTCAGTATCTCTGAAGAAAACGAGGTGCAAAATGATAGTGATACAACTGGAGCTGCTTCCTCCTTTTTGTTTTTTGGTGATGTATTTTCTTTTACAGGGGAAGTGTTTCTTTCAGAAAATGCACTGTATTGTTCTTGTTGAGTACCACCTTCGCCATCAAACACACATTTCTCTTCAGGAGTTTCAGAAGTACCTTTCTCAAGCAGAAAACAAACCCTTCCCCTCTTCCTTCTCCTTATTTCACCCTCCTTCATTTCTGTTGGATGATGCTCCAAAGTTTTCAGTTTACAAATTTTAGGTGATGAGTGTTTCTCACCATCAACGTCTTCCATTTCTGTTTCTACTGAGGTAGCCTTTCTTCTCCTTGTATTTTTTTTAAGTAGCTGGTTTCCAGAATTTCTCTTTGAAGTTTCAAGATTTGAGCTTTGCATTTCTCCTTGGGGACTTGTTTTTGTAAATTCAGACTTTGGTTCATCTTTATTTTTCTGATTTCTAGATCTCAGAGATGTTTTTGAAATTAATTGATTTGCATATTCTTGGTCTGTTGCATTTTCTTCTAAATGCAAGCCTTCTTCAGCTCGCCTATTTAGTTTAGTTGCCACCCTTCTCCTGCTAACAGACAGCTGTGTTTCATCTGACATTTCCTTTGAAAGTCCCAATAGTTTTTGAGTATGTTTCATGTTATCAAAGTCCATATCCCCATTTGTTTCAATAGATTTTTCTCTTAATCTTTCTGTTGTCTCATTTTCAAGTGCTAGGGGGTTGCTGTCTGATTCTTTTGGTTGACTAGTTTCAGGAATATTCTGATCAAAATTTTCATTTATTTGCATACAGTTCACTGATTTGGCTCTGCTACTTTTTCTTGTCTGCCTTGGTGTCTTAGTTGTATCACGTTCTTCCACAAAACTGAATTCACTAGCTTTCCCTTTTCTTGGTTTTTTAACTGAAGCCAATAGTTCCTTTATTTCTGCGTTTATTTCCACTGGATCGCCCTGCCTTACAGATGATTCTTCAATCAGATCAATAACAGCTCCACTTTGGAAATCCAGCCCATCTGACTTGCATATTTCTGATACAAGTTGGACTGTCGCAATACTTTCTACACGTGCCCCCTTTACATCATTAACTGAGCTACATGAAGTGTGTCCCAAGTAATCTTGTAATTCATCATGACCATCATCAGGCTTCCTTGGCATTGCATTTGGAGATTTTTTTTCAAATGAATCTTCCAGTCCTGTTTCTTGCCAAGACTCTTCTCTTTCAGGATCATCTTCTTTGCACTCTAAAATAATTAATAAGTAATATTCAGAAAGGCAAAAGCACTAAATATTTTGTACCACGCACAATCAAAGTTATTTGTGAGATGGCAATGACTGTTCAAAGTAATAGAAGCACTTTTATTACCCACAAAATTCTACAGACATTTGTGTGGCTTCATGATTTTGTTTTGGAAAAACATCGATGGTAAGTCATATAATACTAGCAAACATTTTCACAACAGGCTACAGATAATCTTCATCTTCCAGAATTCCCTATGCATAGCTTTGTGATAATTATACAGAGGAGAATACTACCGAATACAATGTATTTAGTAACTGGCTGAAGCTTACTTTTGCCATGGCAAATCTCTGTAATTCTATATACTTCCTCTTAGGGGTATCAAAGTCCAAGTATCACACCAATTATATTTAACAGACTATCTGGGTTTTGCCTCGTCTACCATTTATAACTTGCTTGTGGGGTCTTCTGCATATTACTTCTCTTAGTTCTCGGGTTCTTATTTTTATTTATTCTAATGGGACTTAGAAAGTATTAGATTGTGCCTTCTTTTTATGTTACTAAACAGTACTACTTGCTGGAATACAGATTTCATTCCACATGAGAAAACACTGATCTCCAAGCCAAATCAACCTGTGGTCCTTAGATAACTGAACAGATTTCTATGCTGATTGTGGCATCCTATATATGATGGCAGATTAAGTCAATATACTAGCAACCCAGGCCCATATGGTGGTTCACATTTGCACTGAGATCTCACAATTACCACCAACCAAAGAACTACATGATTATTGTATGTCCTATGAGCCACCCCAAATACACAAATACAATACATAACTATTAATATTAAACAACATAAAAATAATCTTTTAAATTAACCTTACATGATCAGAAGCAGCCTGGTATCTCTCTCCACTACACTTGAACCATAGCCAGCCCCTGTGTATCCAAAGTAAGAGGAAGGGCTTCCCTCTTAGCTTTCTTGCTCTCTCATCGGCATGAGGAAAAGATGTTCAGGTAATACAGAGAGATTGTTAATGCTCATGGAGGAAAGGAAACTGGCCTTGGAGAAACGGAAGAAAAACTACTGCTACGCTACTGTGTCCAACTTGCACTCTTCCTGGTTGGTGCTGATTGTACTCTCTTCTCGGTCGCCAGCCTTTTCTTCTCCTAATAGCTGCCCAGGTGCTGTGATGAGAGTACAGAGACTGCAGTAAAGGGTAAGAGTACTGTTGGAAAGAATAGGCCCCTTACTTCTATCCCTGGCACAAGGCCTGAACCTCTCAAGTACCTGTGACAGTGGCTGGTTCAAGGTCGAAGTAACCTGCTAATCACAAGCCCTATATGACAATAGCTTGCTCTCCTTCCTGGAACATGAAAGCAGGTGCTACATTGTGGAACAGTGCCTAGGGGAGCCATAGTGGCATTTAAAAGAGCCACACATGGCTCCTGTGTATCACTGATACAGACTGTAGCAAGCAGGTATATATAAAGCTGTTAGGAAACTATTAATAAACCACAGACAAATCCATATCCTTCTTTGAAAGTACTGCAAGTTACACGCAATTTATACATTTGTGCTACAAATTAAAGATTTTACCAGAATATATTTATACATACCAAATTCATTGCTGGAAATCTCATGTGGTTTATTCACAGATTCTGATAATTTGACCTAAAAGAATTATAGAGGTATTAGGCTACATAACAGGCTTTTCAGCACAAGCACATATGTTCTTGCTTACATCACAGCTTGATATGATGCTTTGTTGAACCATATTCTGAGAGACTTAATCAAAAATATGCTTACTGTATATACTTTCAAGCACTGAACACAAGAGATCTTGGAATATTTTAAGCTATACAATCCGCTCAATATCACAATTATACCTATACTGTGCATGCCAAATGCTTTACAGAGATAACTAAGAGCAGATTTTTGTGCTATGCAATATACCTTCATCTTTACACATACAAAACTAGTGTGCAGCAACTGACATTGATGTATTGCAGGAGTATATAAAGATGAATTGTGGAATATGCTACTGTTGGAAGTACGCACTTACCAGATATCCGTCTACAGGTCCCAACAGTTCTTTAACACCCGTGTAGTCTATTTCACCACTGAGAGAATTCTGCTTAGGTTCAGCCATAAGTTTTTGCAATCCCAAATAGTCATCAACTGGCATAAACTTTTGCTTTGGTGTCTTCAATATTCTGGAAATACCAATCATATCTTCCACTGGTTCAAATTTTTGTTTAGGTGTCCTAAATAGCCTCTGAATTCCTTCCATATCTTCCAAAAGTCCAATTTTTTCCTTTTGTTCTTTTGTAACATTATTAAGACCAAATAATCCTTCTGGACTATTCAAATGTTTGGAGCAAATGTCATCCTTGACAGGTTCTGCTTTGTGATTAGGTGTCCTAAGGAGCCTCTTGACTCCTGAAAGCTCCTCACCCAATTCTGGGTCTTGCTTGGGGGTCCTCAGCAGCCTCTTGGTTCCTGAAAGGGCCTCGACTGGCTCTGGCTTTGGGGTCCCGAGCACTCTCTTGACTCCTGAAAGCTCCTCACCCAATTCTGGGTCTTGCTTGGGGGTCCTCAGCACTCTCTTGACTCCTGAAAGCTCCTCACCCAATTCTGGGTCTTGCTTGGGGGTCCTCAGCAGCCTCTTGGTTCCTGAAAGGGCCTCGACTGGCTCTGGCTTTGGGGTCCCGAGCACTCTCTTGACTCCTGAAAGCTCCTCACCCAATTCTGGGTCTTGCTTGGGGGTCCTCAGCACTCTCTTGACTCCTGAAAGCTCCTCACCCAATTCTGGGTCTTGCTTGGGGGTCCTCAGCAGCCTCTTGGTTCCTGAAAGGGCCTCGACTGGCTCTGGCTTTGGGGTCCCGAGCACTCTCTTGACTCCTGAAAGCTCCTTGCCTGATTCTGGGTCTTGCTTGGGGGTCCTGAACAGCCCCTTGACTCCTGAAAGGGCCTCGACTGGCTCTGGCTTTGGGGTCCCGAGCACTCTCTTGACTCCTGAAAGCTCCTTGCCTGATTCTGGGTCTTGCTTGGGGGTCCTGAACAGCCCCTTGACTCCTGAAAGGGCCTCAACCTGCTCTGGCTTTTGCTTGGGGGTCTTTAGAAGCCTCTTGACTCCTGAAGGAGCATCAACTGGCTCTGACTTTTGCTTGGGGGTCCTGAGCAGCTTCTTGACTCCTGAAAGGGCCTCAGCCTGCTCTGGCTTTTGCTTGGGGGTCTTGAGAAGCCTCTTGACTCCTGAAAGAGCGTCAACTGGCTCTGGCTTTTGCTTGGGAGTCCTGAACAGCCTCTTAAGGCCTGAAAGTGCATCAGTCAGCATTGGCTCTTGCTTGGGGGTCCTCACAAGCCTCTTTGTTCCTGAATGTGCCTCAATGCAATCTGATTTTTCCTTTGGATCTCTTATCATTTCTTCCATTCCCACAGTTTCTCCTGTTACCAGTGAGCTATTTTCCCTTACAGTCTTGTCTAATGCAGAACTCCCTCCTCTGGGAACCTTCAATTCATGTTGACCAACAGTAGAAATCTGAGATACTTTTCTCAGGATGGGGGATTCATCTTGATTGTCATATATTTGCTGGATTGATAGATTTGAAGTAGACACTGTCATCTCCCCTATTCGAAATATACAATTGAAGAAATCTTTCAGTAAACTGTTGGTGAAGGCTGTCTTTAAATTTAAATCATGCTACTGTTTTTAATAAGGGAAGAAGGGCAGTCAGTAGGTCCCTCTCCTGGTAACAAACAGGCTCCTTGAACTAATAATGTATTCCAGGAGAAAAGACCTCCACTTACCCAGATTTTATTTAAAATATTTTTCTCCCTTTTCCCCAGGAACTGGCCTCAAAGTGGCTTATGTAACAAATCTTAAATTGATCACATTGAAAACAAGCCAAAGAAGCCAGCTCCAAAAGTAGCCCAAATAAGGCAGCCATACTTATGAGATATGAAGGCCCCGGGGGAAAAAAATCAGGGGAAATAGGTTTTTCATATTCCCTCCACTGAGGACTACACATATTTCTTAAATCTAATCTATAAGACCAACAAAATACTGTATGAAAACATTGAATGAGAATTTGCCAGATCTCACATAAACTTGCTTGCAATTTTATCAAAAGTTCTCAGACAGTGCATAGAGAGGACTCTAAATAGAATCAGACATGATTAGGGATCTTTCCTTCAATTGTGAAAATTCATCCAAGTAGTCTTATAGAAAGCTCTTAGAAGCACTATTTACAACCTTGTTTGTGATTTTTAGCAGTAGGGTAACACAAATATATGAGCTTTATCACTAGGTATGTTACAAAGAGATGCATACCAGATTCCTCTGGAGTGTGAATTTCTGATGCTTCTTCTGGACTTGACATACTAGACTTTTGCACAGAAGACAGAGCACTTCCTTGCTTCCAGTTCAGTGGAGTATGGAACATCTCAGTCATCCCTACAAATAGTATTTAAAGTTCAGTTAGCACTCATTTTGTCTGTATGCAACCAAGAGCAAAAAAAGTATAACTTTTAAGAATTCAGTATATATTACTTGTGTTTTCATTACTCTGGGCTGCCAGCCAAAGACTCCCGAGATTTCAGTGTGAGTTTGGCTGACAGACAGGAATATTCCTCTACAAGTACACTGTTTAGGTATTGAGCTCACTTTGTATTGCTTGTATTAAGAATTTTCTTTGCTCAGTAAACAGTTTTAGTAAGTTTTAGAAGTTCAGTAAACAGTTTTAGTGTGGCATAGCTATCTCCTCTCTTTTCCTTGGAAAGGCTTTGGTCCCTAGCCAGCTCCTTCTAGCCCAATCGTACGTGGGTGGGGTTCGCAGTCCTTAAATCCAGAGATTGGAGCCATTAAAGCAGAAAAAAGCCCCAAGGTTTGCAGAACAATATGAAATCTAAAAACAGTACATCAAGAGATTAGCCCTATCTCAATAAGAGAATCAGCGTCTGGAGCTTTAAAAAAATGAATACTCTCTCAGTAGCTGTTGTGATAGCCTAATTGCAGCCAGAACAGCATTGCCAGCCTTGAAGCCTTGGTTTCTGTCAGTAAAACGGAACAAGCAGGGCCCTTTCCAGGGTAGTTTTCATTCCACCAGGAATGACTGGGAGATAAGCTACCAATATTAAAACTAATATTGCTTTGCAAAACTGGAACCCCTTGAGTTTGTTGAACTCTATATTTTAACCCTGGCTGGTTCCAAACCTTCCCCCCATGCCCTTAAAAGCATGCCTGCCTAAATTGGAAAGGTGGGGGAATAGTGGGATTTTGCAAAGCAAGTTTTTTTTTCAAAAAAGCACAAGGATTACAGCAGAACCCAACCCCCCGCAGCTCCTACCTGTGAGGACAACTATAGATGGGAGTGGTGGCTGGAAACTTTGACCTCTGCTTCCTGCTCTCAGAGGCAGCCCTACCTTCTGTTCTTTATACTCCAAGGCAGCTTAACCTCAGAACAGCAAGGATGGGCAGGGGAGGGGGGAGAGAAGAGAGCCCCATTCCCAGGCTGGATTAAAGGCCTGGGGGTGCCACTTCCAGCCTGCAGGCCATAGGTTTGATACCCCTGCCCTATGCAGTGTCTCGGATAAAAGCACACAGGATGGCTTATGGTGTTTGTGGGGGTAAAGCCTTCCTCTCCAGCTCCTGAGAGGAAAGCTGACGAGCTGTCCTGAATGGTGTGTGTGTAAAGCTCTTTTCCTTCCTTATCCTAAGAACTAAAATAGGGCTGAAGGCTTTGTGACCTTTTATGCATGAGGGGTGTGGCAGGGGAGAGGAAACTTACTGTTGACATCAGATTATACTGGAGAAAGAAAAGGAGGGAGTCTAAAATAAGGAGATCTACTTGCAATTCTCTTCTGATTTACATGCAAATCAAGACTATTCTTATCTCACCCAATTTTGCTTATTGTTGGAGTTTCTGTTGTTAAAGACTAAGCGGTTCTTTATTGTGGTATTTTTAATATTTTGTTCATGTTTATCTTAAACAATATATTTTGACTGTCAGTAATACGTCCCAATACGCATTTTGGTAACTCTTCAAAATCATTTATGTTCCCATCAAAATCTGACTAGAATTTCTCTTTTACTATACACATCACATGTGCAATGAGCTCTGACCAACCCTCAGAACCAACTGTCATTGTTAAAAGTAGTAGTGCAGGCTGAAAATGTCTAGGCTCATGAGGGAAGGGGCGTATCTAAGGCTAAGAAGCCAGGGAAAGCATTTTTTTCCCTTTTGCATGAGTGTTAGATGCCTGCAAAATAAAGCCAGATACAGCCAGATAGGGGTTTTCTTAGCTACCTCACGCATACTTATTTTGTGTGTATATGCAAGAAAATACTTTAAAACAATGTTAATTTTAAAAGGCACCCTATTAAAAACAGCTTCTGTCTAAAATACTGATAAGCTATTTTCAAAATTATGCATAACCTCACTCCTTGACATTTTGTAGTTGGCTCCACCTCCCAAGGCAGCCGTTTTGTGACTGCGTCCACTACCCTCTGTCAGCCTTCCAAATGTGTTTGTAGGCTGAAAAAGGTTAGAACCCCCTGCCCTACACAGACCAATTTCCCCCCTTCCTTTAAATCATGATGGAGGCAGACACAACTCAGTTCCATGAGCAAGAGTGGTCTCTGATGAGAGTTAAATGACTGCACCAGTTCCCCATTACAAGTTCCTGCCCCATACAGTCATGATAAAGAAAAATACAATCATTCCCTCTTCAGTTATAATACTGTCTGCCCTTAATGCTAAAATGCTGGTACTAGAATTTGCTTTTTTCTTTTCTACTGTGCCTATTTGTTTATAAACCATTAATTTAAACTACAAACAACAAAGGGTGCAGTAGTGTGTTTTGCCACTAAATGTAAGTTGCTATAATCTAAAATGTAGGCTTGTACAGTAAGAAAGAGGAAGCTAGATGGGTGAGTGAAGTGTGTTAAAATCGGATGGTAGCTGTTCCCTTGGGGGGTGGAGCTGACCGTGTTGTTAGATAAGCTTTTGTGCGAGTAGTGTGTGTGGCAGAAGGAGCTTGACTGGGTTGCTGCAGAGTGTGAGAGAAATCTGTGTTTTGTGTGGAAGCCTTGGAGTGGTTCACTTAATTCCTCCATGGTCATGGACAGAGGGTATCACCCTGACATGCATTGGTGTGCAGGATCCCCCAAGGTGCAATCTTCTCTCCTATGCTGTTTAACATCTATATGGGCTCTCTTGCCCAGCTGGTGCAGTTTTGGGCTGGGCTGCCATCAGTACACTGATGACACCCAGCTGTATCTGTTGATGGGTGGCTGGCTAGCAGCCATCCCACCAAATCTCCCTAAGAGATCAGAGACCGTGGCTGGTTGGCTCTGACAGAGCTGGCTGAAACGGAATCTGTCAAAGACAGAGGTCCTGTGGCTGGGTGGGAGCGATCCAAGCTTGGGATGCTAACTCCCAGCTCATGATGGCGTGCCACCGACACCAGTATCAGTTGCCAAGAGTCTGGGTGTGCTTCTGGATACCTCCTTTATGGAGACCCAGATCGCAAAGGTTGCCAGGCTGGCAACTAGTCCTTTACCTTTTTGGCCCTGGCTCCTGCCTGGTGGAACTGTCTACCTGGAGACGTCTGTACTCTGCAGGGCCTTGTACAGTTCCACAGGGTGTGCAAAACAGAGATGTTCCACCAGGCTTATGGTTGAATACAGCAACAGTTTTTTCATCTCATCTGGCCCATGACCCCACCCCTTGAAGGAAGGTGACCACTTGCAGAACATCACCTAAAAGGGTTAATGGTTTTACTGGTTTTATTAGAAGTTGTGACTGTCTGGTTTTACATTAATTAACTTATTTACTGCAATGTTTTAATTGGAATGTACATTAAAAACTACGGGGGAGGGCAGTTTAGAAATTCAATAAATAATAATAATAAGTTCTGAGCCTAAGTGGGAAGTGAAGAAAATAAGTCTGTGTGGATGTGATGAGCCTGGGTGGCAAGTTGGGAAGTTAAGCTTAGTGGAAGTTATTTGCCTAAGTAGCAAGTGAGAAAATAAACCTCCATGGCTAAGTCTGTTTAAGGAGGCATTTTGCCAATGAAACCATTATACTTATTACCTATACAGAAACTGTTATGCTGTTTTACTTACAAATAAACTATATTCATGTTTAAGAAAAACGATTATTTTAGAGTAAAACAGTCCCTTGTACCTCAGAGTCACCCCACGTGCTGACTGTTCTGTCATTCTACCATATACAACTAAGCCACCCTTGTGCTTTGTGTCCAACCGTTCTGTCATAGGTGAGAGCCTTTGGTGGCAGTGAAAATATGGAAGGCAAGGAGGCAGCATAACACATGTCACCTCAGAACACTATAGAGAGGTGCCTTTACATAAAGGGGTCACATAGAAAAGAGCAAAAACATTACAAGTACAATCACAGAACACTGGGAAAATAAAGGTAGAAAATAAGTAAATACATTTTGATTTAATTCTGGGATAGTTTGTTTTCTAGTATATCCTAAAACAGGCACAAATAGTGGAACAGATGAGGAATATGAGATTTTGGAGTTGCAGAGCAAACTCTGAATATGTAAAAAGTGGTATTAGAGTGCAGTATATATACCCTATACTCTTTTAGCTCAAGATCTATTGATCAGAGGAGCTCTGAAAAGGAACGGATACTGCAAGTACAGAATTTAGTATACTGAAAGGCTTGGAAGTGGACAGGGCTGTCAAATTGCAGTGAACTTATAGTGACACCATAGGATTTTCAGGGCAATCGATGTTTAGAGGTGGTTTGCCATTGCCTGCCTCCATATAACAACCCTGGCATTCCTTGGAGGTCTCCCATCCACCTTTGGATTTCCAAAGCAGGCTAGGCTAGTAGTCAATAGTCATCTCTCTTCTGGGCATGAAGCAGGGGTCACTGCTGGGGTGTGGAGGGGGAGGTATTTTTGAATTTTTCTGCCTTGTCCAGGGGGGGTTGGACTAGATGACCCCGGAGGTCCCTTCCAACTCTGTGATTCCATGACTCTGGCCACAAAGATGTCAGGAAGAGACTCATTTGTTGCGAGGGCTGGTTGCACAGGTTGTGGGGGCCACCGTGCACTGGTTCTGCTGCTGTCCCCTGAACAGGGGTCCGAGTCCGACTCCCAATTTTTTTTTCAGCCTCTGGGCAACTGCGGATTTGCAAACCAGGCTAGGCAACTTGTAGCCGCCTTCTGGGCATGGAGGAGGGGCCTCTGGGGGTGTGGAGGAGAGGTAGTTGTGTGAATTTCCAGCATTGGAGGGAACGGGGACCCACCCTCAGCCCTGGGAGACTGAGCAGCCAGCTGTTCTGTGGCTCGGGATGTTTTCGGCTGCCCCTGTCTGGTGGGGGTGGGGCTATTTTCCTTCCTTAGTTGCTGCCACCACTCACTGGATTCATACTGCCTTCCTAGAGGTACAGTGAGACCCCTCTGGATGATTCCCCAACCCAGGAAAGTGGGTATCTCAACCTTTGGGCACCCCCTGGAGAGTTGGCAACCACTCTGATTTGGGTCCATTTGGGTTCCTCTGGCCTCCCTTTGCCTCTCTTAATGTGCTGAGTGGGGAATCGCACACCAGGGAGAGATTGTCTGGTTCTGTTGGTTTTGGGGTTTTTTGGGCACTGCTTGGCACATTGGCACAGGTTGGGGGGGGGAGATTGTTCTGGTTCTGCTGCTGGGCCTGGCTGGCATTGGCAATGCACAAACATGCTCCCTCAGTCTATGTAGGCTGCTGCTGCAGTGATTCTCTGGTTTGAACCAAGTTCTGTTGGTTTTGGGCACTGACTGGCACCTTGGCACAGGTTGGGGGGGCAGATCACTATGGTTCTGCTGCAGTGCTGGGCCTGGTTGACAATGCAAACATGCTCCCCCAAACAGGTTGCCCCCATCCCTCCATTGTTCTCTATGGTGGGAAAAAAGTAACTTTTTCCCACCATAGAGAGCAATGGAGGGATGGGGGCAACATGTTTGGGGGCCTGTAGAATTGGGCCCCCTGGTCCAATCTTCTTGACACTTGGTGGTTATCTTGGGGAGAGGTTCCAGCAGCCACCCTCCGAGTTTGGAGCCTCTCCCTCAAACCCCCTTCTAGGAGTGTGCAAAAAAACAAATTAGGTAAAATTCAAATTTAGATTTATTGGACCCGAATTTTTTTGGGATTCCCCCCAAAAAACCTCAGAATATCTATACCGGTAAAGCGCCCCTCCCCTCCCACCCCCAATATAACCTATGTATTGTGACAATGGCCCATAGGATATAATTTTGGCTGCAAACCAGCAATAGGCAGCAAGCTGATCTGGGGGCACCCTCTTTGGATGCCCCTGGAATTGGAACCCCTGGACCGATCTTCTCAAAACCTTGGGGGTCTTTTGGGGAGAGGCTGGAGCAGCCACGGTCCAAATATGGAGCCTCTACCTCAAACCCCCTCCCCCCAGCCCCCTGCAAACTTTCCAGACAATTTTTACCATTGACTTCAATGGCCCCATTAGATATAATGGACCCAAATTTTTCGGGAATCCCAAAATTTTTTCGGATATCTATGCTTTGCTGGTATAGATATTCGGGTTTCTTCGGGAATCCCGAAAAAAAAATGGGTCCAATAAATCCGAATTTTACCGATATTTTTTTTTGCACACCCCCAGTTCTAACACAGCAAACGTACAGGTTGGATCCTATCAATGTCTCAATAAACTTATCATTCTTCTGAGTGAATGTTGTTGGGAACTGATTTCTCCAAGAGTCTGATGGAGGGAGAGACTCATGTGTTTAAGATCAAAACGTTTCATTCCAGGTATAGGTTTTTGTGGGCAAGCACACTTCTTCAGAGAGGAAGAAAGAGGGAAGGAATGACCCAGAGAGAACTTGCCCGGGAGGGTGGGGGGAATCCTATGGCACTTGGAGAGATCCCCCTTTTCATTTCAGATGGGGGAGGGAAACCTAACAGCACAACTTGCATTCCTTTTTAGTGAAAGGGAACAAGAGTACAGCAGCACCTTAAAGCAGCTTTTATCAATAACTTCTCACTTCCTCAGATACAGGTGAAATGTGAATCCATCTGTCCTTATATCTTGGAGAGTGAAGTGATTTCAGACACCAAATGACAATAGCAGGCATTGATAATGAGAGAAGCCTAGGTCTCAGTTCAGTCCAAGAGTCTGCATTGTCTCGAGTTTCATTATTAGTTGCAATTCAACAGTCTCTCTAATCTCCCTTTGAAATTCCTTTGTAAGAGAACTGCTATTCCTAGGTCAGCAACTGAATGCCCTAGTTGGTTAAAATGTTCCCGTACTGGTTTTTGAATGTTGTGATTTCTAATAGTAGTAGAAAGAGTCCACTAGCACCTTTAAAGACTAACAAAATTGTGGTAGGATATGTACTTTTGTGAGTCATTGCTCACTTCTTCAGACTTATTTCCATTTATTCTTTGCATCCTCCTGGACTGAATCCCCCTATACCAAATTGAGACCTAGCTTTCCTGTTTCATGAGAGTCAGTTTGGTGTAGTGGTTAAGTGCACGGACTCTAATCTGGGAGAACCGGGTTTGATTCCCCACTCCTCCACTTGCAGCTGCTGGATGACCTTGGGCAAGCCATAGTTCTGTCAGAGCTGTTCTCTCAAGGCAGTTCTGGAAAGAGCTCTCTCATCCCCACCTGCCTCACAGGGTGTCTTTGTTGTGGAGAAGGAAAGGGAAAGGAGTTTGTAAGCCGCTCTGAGACTCCAAGTGAAGGTATAAATCCAATCTCCTCTTCTTCTTCTTCTTCATTACCAATGCTGATATCTCCATGCCTCTGCATAGCCCACCAATGCTGATATCTCCACCCCTCTGCATATCACACCTAATCCAATCACACCTGCTATTGCCATTTGGCATCTGAAATCATCTTTATAAAGTTTATACCCCAGTAATTTGTGTTACATCTTATGGCACACATGGCCCGGCCCAACAAAGTGACATTTATGTCAGAACCGGCCCTCGTAACAAATGAGTTCGACAACTCTGCTTTAAAGTATATAAAACCTTATGAGACCTCAAAAACCAGAGGAAGCCTGAACAAAGTTCTGTTATTAGGAGTGGAGGAAATATACACAAGTCTATTTAATATTTGTTTTTTTTTCCCCTCTGTAGAACTTTGCATTGTTTTTAAGCAGTACAAAAAGCACCTTGGAACAGGTACCTTTTAAAAAAAATTAAAATTCTTGATCAAATCAGATTTGTTTTAGACCATTAAATTTTGATTAAAAATTGATTTTAGACCATTTAGACCAAGAAATTAAATTGCAATCAACATATTAGGGTAACCATAATCATTTCCTATTCCTTAGCTAAAAGGTGGGTGGGATTTCCATTCTGCAACAAACATTCTACAGTCACATTCTCTCTGTTTTTCATGAGAAACAAGTGAACCCATGAGATTAATTTTTTAAAAATGTATTCTATAATAAGCAAAATATAATTTAATCAAATATCAGTTTACCTGTAAAACTTTCATTCATGTCTTGCTGTTGCTGCAAAGTATAGTTGAACATCACTTTAGGGACTTGTGCAATCATCTTTACTATACTAGTATGAGCTTTTCCTACAACAATTGGAGCAGGAGAATTTGCATGGCCTGTAGTGGAGTAATCTTTGACTTTTCTTGTTGGTGTTTTTAAAGAAGCAACATTGCTCTGAAAATAAAAATACACAAACAAACCTTTGCAGTCTCATCAAAAGCTGAACTGTGTTCCAATATGCATACAAAACTTTAGTGCAGGCACATTTACTTCAATATTGAGAAGAACTGTGTGTACAATTCCTGAGTGCACAGCTATACCAAGCTAAACATTATGGGCTGCATCCTTTGCCTTGTTCTGCTCAGCAAGAGACACTTCTGCTCAGGCTCTCCATAAAATCCCTCCTCCCGCTGAAGCCTCCCTCATTGTCATACCATACCTTCTCTCTGGGAATAGGATGCTAATTACTCAGTGTACACCTTAAGTGTATATGCTATCTATCCATGACCAAGTCAAAAACTGCTTAAGTGGTTCTTAGAGAATAAATAATTCCATGGGAAAGGATATAACTAATAAAACTAATCAAACATTTTTAGTTTATTATGGGACATAATTTATTCTATTATCAAATTATTTGAGAATAGCAGATGGTATTTGCTAAGTACAAACTTGTTCAGATACCTTATCACAACCATTAATAAAGCCTCCCAAGTTTTAACATCAGGTAAGCAAGCATTAATATCTCCATTATAGATGACAAGGCTGAAAAATATTGACTGGCTGAAAGCCTAATGCTTGATAGCTAAACTGACATTTGGATGGAGGGAGAAAGAAATGGGTGGTTTCTTGGATCATTGTTCCCATTCTTAACCACTATGCCACACAAGCAGTACATTTTCTGAAGAGTTTAACTGCAAACTGTAGTAATGGGAATGAGAATAGACTTAACACTTAAAACAATTAAACAGTAGTAGTTTGAAAACATTAAGTGCATATGGAAAGCTGTAACATTCAAGTGCTGGTGGAATTCTCTCCACATAGATATTATATAGGATGTTCACCTTTGTCTGCTTTCCTTTTATACCTGCTTGCACATATAATTTCTAGTCCCTTCTCTCTTAGCAATGCAACCAATGCAAGCTCAAACCTAAAGTGGTTCAGAAGTGCCTACCTATGTATTTTCAAATCAGTGGTCAAGTACCAAGACCATAAGCACAAATTCAAGGTCATATTGCGCTTACTCTGTGGCAGCAATGGCAGCAAAAAACAACAACAACACATACTTTTTTGAGACCAGCAATTGCAATATAGTTCTGAGGTGTTTTATGCCTTGGCTCCTGGAAGGAAACTACAATTGTTCAATTCTTTGCCAGAGAGAAATGACAGGAAGTACTAGGGAACTACTATCTTGGCTCATGGTCTTTGCCCTTTGGGGTACTTTTGCTTAATGTCTATAAAAAGCAGACAGAGAGCTCATTCAAAGCTTTGGGGCCATCAGCCTCTCCATTTAATTCTAGGCAGGTAGTTAACACTATGGTTTTCTCAGAGGAATCAATAAAAGGCTAAAACTTAATCTATACAAAATGGAAGGGCTGTCCAGGGGAAAAAGTTCACTTGGGAACAGGTATACTGCTTGTTCTGTAGAGGTATGTACTTCCTCTGAAATATAAGGTTCGCAGCCAATGTGTGTTTCTGGAATCCACTGAATAAGCACATAACAAAGTAGTTTGGCGTGTCCTGTACAAATTTAGGCTAGTTTGCCAACTTTGACCCTTTTTAGTGAAGGCAGACTTGGTCACAGTTGCACGTGATTTGGTAACATCCAGAGAATACTGTAACTATAAATAGTTCGTATAACTGTAGGTGATCCAGATGCTTCAACTGAAACAGTGGCTACTATGTTAACAGATGGCGCAGGACTATTCTATACTGGTGGCTTTTGGGCCACCAATTCGTTTTCAAGCTCAAACAAAGGTATCTCTCCATTATAATTGAATAGCAATGTTCTATATTGAACGTTCTAAATTTGGCCCCTTTAGTGTTTGGCCAGAAGAACTGTCAGTCAGAAGACGCTGGCTGGGTTGACTGGCTGCTTTGTGCAGTCCCGCCCAGCATTTCAAGGTCTTTTGCATATGGAAGCTGATTGGACTTCACTCCATTCCACCCCTCAAACTCCCCCCCCCCACCGGCAAGTCAGTCGGAATTTTCAGTTGCATAGACAGATAC
>NW_015163094.1:1114873-1124688 GCF_001447785.1 Gekko japonicus | reverse complement strand
ATGCTGCCCTCTACAGACTCCACCCCCCAAACCTCCAGGTATTTCCCTCCTTAGAGCTGGCAACCCTACATTCCCCTCAGTGCCTGTTGGTAGGCATCTAAGCTTGGTCCTGTCACCTACTTTGGCCTTTGGGAGAAAACACATTGGGGCCAGTCCTGATAGGGTTGCCAACTCCAGATGGGAAATTCCTGGAGATTTGAGGGATGGAGCCTGAAGAGGGTGAGGTTTGAGGAGGGGTGGGACCTCAGACAGGTACACTGCCATAGACTCCACCCTCCAAACCAGTCAGTCCCACATAGGGAACCATTGTTGCCAATCTCCAGGTGAGGGCTGGAGAGCACTCAGAATTACAACTGCTCTGCAGAAGGGAGGGCAGAAGTCAGCTGAAGTCAAAGGGGCAGATAATGGTAGGTTGATGGTTAGCTGGGAAGGAGATGGGGTTGCCAACTCCACCCTCCAAACCAGCCATTTTGTCCTGGGTAACAATTGCTGCCAATCTCCAGGTGAGGGCTACAGATCACTCACAATTACAACTGCTCTTCAGGTAGCAGAGATGAGTTCTTCTGGAGAAAACAGTGGACTCTGTCATTATACCCTGCTGAGGTCAACACAGCAAATTGACACTGTTTGCCCAAAGCCAGAGCACTCCCCCAGAGCCTCTTTCTAGATCCCGTTGTATTGGATTCACAATGGGCTTTACTGCTAGTTAGTTATAACTATTAAAGCCCTGAACAATTTGGGTCCAAATTGCTTTTCCATGCATACATGCCTGCTCAGGGCTTGAGTGTGGCTAGCAGTGAACTATGTGACAGGCTGAGGCTAGCAAGCATAATCTTTTCAGAGCTGTCCCCTTGTCATAAATATAACTGCATTGTCTGATAAAGAAGGCCAGTTTTGTGTGAGTCTCTCAGGTTTCCCCAAGATGAAGAAATCATGTTAAGCATATAGGGTCTCATGTTTTGCCTTCTGGTTTGAACGCCTAGCTCCTGTCACAATGCACTAGTATGATCCAACTAGAGTGGAGTGTGGGGAAATGATCAAAGGCATTTCCTCTGGTCCACCATGTCACATATCTCCCCTTCTTATAGGGATAATTATCTCCCCTCTTAGATAGGCCAGCATCTGATGCAGATAGTGCTGATCTAGAGAGACGTCTGACAGAGGAAAATCAGCAAAACTCCTGACAAATAGCTTAAATTCTGCTTGCAGCTGGTAAAATTCCACAATAAAAACCCTCAATCACCTTTTGCATGATTTATAATTAGTTTAGTTTTAGACATTTTCATAGTTATTTTAATATAATGGACTGTTAAACTTTTTATTTTTTAACATTTTAAGAGTTTTAAGATTATGTGTCTAAATATACATTTTTGGACTGAAAGCTAATCTGTTTGTATTTAACGAATATGTATTATTTTGACAAATGGTCTTTGATCATAAATAAACATCATTCATTCATATCTTCCCTTGCACACAACTTGCTTTGTGGATGTTCCCTAAAGTCCTGGGTTTTAAACTCACGTGATTCTGGGGATATAGTTTTATTAGTCAAATCCTTTGAGGGAATTTTGGAATGGATACCTCAACCTTTAATTGGTTCAGGGGTCCCCCACCTTTCTGAAGCTGTGGGCACCTTTGGAATACTGACACATCATAGTGGGCACAGCCACAAAATGGCTGCTACAGCTTGCCTTCAGTCACAACAGTGAATATTCTTGTGCTGTGGTGGCACTCTAGCCGAAGCAACATTCTTAAAAATCTGCACAGCCAATTGAATCTCCAACGACCAATCAGAAGACTTGCTGAGCAAAAGTCTACCTGGCTGTCCGCTTTCTAAAAACACTTAGCATGCATGAGGAACAAAACTGAGGTCCACTGTGGAGAAGTGCAAAAATAATGTAAGTCACCCCACTGTGGTTGAACACCTGGATCCAAACCACGTTTTACCAACGAATTATGAACTGTGTCCTCCTGTAGTTATGAAAAAATTCCATATTAAGAAAACATTCTTCTCTCTTCAGCAACTAAATTAGAGGCTACTTACTGAACTCTGATAGTAGTAGTAGGCCTAATTTTTGAACAGTACCTTTAGTGCTTTTGTAGGCATTTTCTTAGTTGGTCTTCTTTTAAGGCCACATTTAGGAGTAGTCCTTCGTTGTGATTTTGGAATACCCTGTTTCACAACTTCAGCCCAAGACTTTGAAACTGCAAGAACAATTGATCAAGATGTGCCATATTACTAACTTCCATGTGTTTTAAAACAAAAAATATGACACTGTCCCATTCCCCCTAAATAGTACAATGAAATATTAAAAAGCTGTATTTCTATGTACAATTCTGAAATTATTTACTGGCGCTTTATAAAATTACTATATACTATTGTTTCAGAAACACTGAACTGAACGATTATAACAAACCTATCAAATTGGCCTCAGAAGCACCACTTTGCCTTTTAGCACGAATAGCATCCATAGCACCACTCCTCCTGTGCAAGGAAGTTCTCTTTGAAACAAGCTTGCCGCTTCTCCTTACTGACTGAGCATTTTGGGAATCTTGGTGAGAAGTTTCAGGAGTTTTTATTTCTTTAGTTACATCAATTTCTTTTGCAGGAACATTCTGTTCTACTGAACTAATAGAAGGTACATCAACACGAGAAACAGAGAACCGCCCTCTCATGTGGGGCGAGTTACAAGAAAACATTGCTAGGGACCTTTGGGCTGTGGGCGAGGCCACTGGGGACCCCTTTCTCAGCAATGTATTCTCCTGCTGATCTTTTCCAGAGAAACCCTGCTAGGAAAAAAAAAATCAGAGTATAAATGTAAGAACCCCAATTCAACTTGAAAAATTGTGAAATGTACCTATGAGTTTTTAAGAATTAACAGTTTGACAAATTTACTTGTAAGCATATAGACATCAGGACAAAAAAAGACAGGCTAAAGGTGTGACAAATAAAATAATCCATGCTCACACACCAGTAGCTGGTCCAGTAAACTGCTAGCTCTTTTTCACATACATACGACTTTGATCAACTATATTTATTATGCTATTCATATGAAGTAGGTGGGTTGGAGAGATATCGGATTTAGACTAACCATCTGTATATCCCCCACACACACACACTGAGGACACCATCTGTATGCGAACCGGATTAAGTGAACCTAGTCCAGTGGCACCAGTACTGATGCAGATTGTTTTTAAATGTTTGTTTTACTGTATTAACTGATTATTTATTATTGTGTTGTGCTACTTGTTGTTGTGATCCACTCTCAGCTCATTCATGGGGAGGGCGGAATATAAATTTGAAAAATAAATCCCCATGACAGCAAAGCACGTAAGAATGGAGTGCAGTTCATACTGTATCACATGACCTGGAAACTGGTTAGATTATATTTCTGGTACATTTACCTTACACTAAAACTTACACCTCACTGTTGTGGTCCGAGCTTCTGTATAATTGGTTTGAATATCTTGTAATTTATGGGCAAACAAATTGAGCTGGATCCTTCATAAGAATGGAAGACAACTATTTCACTATCGATTTCAAATCTACATCCCTTGCTCTTTTCCCTACACAAATTTATTGGATTATGTGGCAGCATTTGCACATGGTGTGTAAAGGTGAAAAAAAAAAGTTTAGTAATACGTAAAAACCAAAACTTTCAATCTCAGATTAGGAATGTTTTAAAGACATACATAGCCATTAGTGCTGGTACAGTGAGGCCTGGCTTGAAAACATTTATTAAGATTTCAGAAAAAGTGGAACTTGTTTACCTTTACACATGGTTTAAATTCCGATGCTTTTTTCAACACTGCTTGAGGTGATTTTCCACATGGCAAACTAAATCTTGCTGGAATTGCACCTCTTTTGAGTGGTGAGTTTGGAGGTAAATGCTTATCAAACAATTCAGGACTCAAGTGACCACCAAAGGATACTCTCTTCCTTTTTCCAAGAGGTTGAACTGATAAGTCAAATTCTCCCCGTTTACGTTTTTGAGGTGATTTCTGGATTGCTAGAACAGAAGAACACGGCTAATTAAAAAGTTGCTCTATTGTCAAACTTTTATTGCATGGTGTTATTAATGTTAAAAAATCCTTTTAAAATATTGCTGCTTTTGAACTAAAATAGCAACCAAAAAAAGGGTTATTCTGAATTCTGAGGTATAGGGGATATCCTTCGTGCATAACAGTAGTATTTGGCTGCTGTGTTCAGTAAACCATTACCTGAATTGAAAGAAAAGGGCAAGAGCTAATAAATCAAACATTTGGAATCTTTTTAGCATCCTGTTCATTCTCCTATGTCACTTAACTTTTATAACTACTGGAAATTTCTATGAAGGAGAAAAGCTAGATTCTTCAAGGTCTCTGTGGAAGAGATATACTACACATATTTCTAAAACTATCAAAGAAGTGATGATTTTTGAATGGGATTTAAATAATTTACTTGGCTCTTCCTTCATATTACACTGATTTGACATGTTCATTTCCTGAACATCTTTAGATGGCATTCGGACACAGCTTTTATGACACCTTTTAGATAAACAGGAAGATCCTGCTGTATTTTTCATTACAAAATTATTCTCAAGGTTTTTTGTAGTTGGCCTTTCCTCTATGTAACCACCATTCTTCTGGGGCCAATATTTCACCTTGTTTTCTTCAGCTACCCCTTTAAAAGGTGACACATCTTTAGTTGTTAGTAATGACTCTTCCATGATTACAGAACCCGTATTTGTAAAATTTCTTCTTTGTCTAGAACTCCTCCGAGGGCTTTTACTGTCATTACGGTGAACCAAGCAGGCAATTGTTTCCAAATGTCCATCTTGTAGTGGATCACTTTCTGTTTTTGTTTCTTCCAAAAGTTGTGCATCTAAAGGCTGTTCTGTGTCCAGCAATTCATTATTCCTGCTCTTCAGTCCTAACAAAGGATCTGATTCAATTTGTAGCATACCACTAGCCTGTCTTGAAGATGGACTAGAACAAGTTTCAAGACTCTCTCCCTCAGCTTTTGACCTGGGTAAAACACTTTCTACAGAGCCAGAAGTATTTAGGTTAGTTTTTACTTCTACATTGGCTATCTCTGTTGACAGACTTATTGATTTTTCATAACAGCTTGCTTTTTCTATATTTTCCAAGGTTACAATGCTACATGACATAGATAAACATCCTGAACTTGCATCATTGTTACTACTTTTAATTACTTCAGAATCTTCATTTTCTTTAACATTCTGGAAATGTAATAGATTTATCTTTTCTCTGTCTTGTCTCTCATTTGCAGCATAGATTTGAAGAACTCTAGAAGATCTTCTGGATACTATCATGTTTATTCCTTGATTTTCAGTACCTGTAGGCTGTTTAAAATTCTCCAAAGCTGTTTTAGTCTCTTCAATCTGAATTGTTTCACCAGATACAGATATCCTCTGTGGAGTCTGAGAAGCAGCAATGCTTCTTTTGTCTTTTCTGGGTGAATATTCTGCTTTTTGCTGTATGGAGAGCTTAATGCTGAAGCTTTCTTCTGTTAGTTTTGTATCAACTTCATGTTTCATAAGGTTGTAAAGTGTGCTAAAAGGAGACATGCTTTTTCTGCCTGATCTGCGTATTTTACATGTAGACTCATCTTTTTGTCTGGTAGTATCTTGAGTTCTCTGCTCATCACTCCCATTATTTGTCTGACCTTCCCAATTAAGTTTCTCATCTATGAAGAGATAGAAGCACACAAATTTTTCAATCCCAAAATTTGTTTTTAAAAATTGTAGAAACATTTGTTTTCTCATAATACTTAGTCTCTTCTAGAGGGAGGAAAAAGTGGCACGTGTACATTAGAAACAAAAGCCAAAAGAAAATGCTGGAATATTATTTAAAGCACCATCAATGGGAATAAGAGAAAGAAAACAGAGGCAAGAATAAATGAGTGTTAATTCCATTTATGTGTACTTCATATTAGAAGGGGAGGAAAACTAAATGATTGTGCCAATGGAAATGGTGGCTTTTGAAGTCCATTTGAAACAAGAAGTGGCATTGTACAGAGTTCCAGGCATAAGGAACAACAAGGGAGAAGGGGCAGCTAGTCTTGTCTACTCTGACTGGCAGCAGCTGTCCAGGGTCTCAGGCAGTGGCCTTCCCCAAACATCTACTAGCTGAAATGTTTCCTCCCCGTAGAGGCGTTCAATATGTTGTTGAGGGCTTTCACGGCCAGAGTTCATTAGCTGTTGCAGATTTTCAGGGCTGTCTGGCCGTGGTCTTGGCATTGTAGGACCTGACATTTCGCCAGCAGCTGTGACTGGCATCCTCAGAGGTATAACACAGAAAGATGGAGTACTCTCTGTGTCAAGGTGAGAAGAAAAATGGTAGACAGGCAATTTATATCTACTCAGGAAGGTGGGGTAGGGCTGAGAAAGTTTGTGCAGGATCTAAGAACGGACAGCCAGTGTACAGATTTAAAAAGGAACTATGGTCAAAATGAAAACAGTAAATGATTTTGGCCACAGAACACTGGATACGGGTGCAAGGGGGATAGTCCAACAGTAGGCAACCAGAGAAAAGAAGGCTGCAAGTCAAAGCAAGAGATGATCACAGTGATCCAGAGTTATAAAGGGGAAAGTATCATAACTTGATGACTGCCTGAATATGGAAATAAAGGCTTCATGCCTGTTTGGTATAGTGGATGGTGGTGATGTCAATAAATATGGACAATGTATGACAGCTGGGAAGATGGGTAAATTTAGTCTGAGTTTGAGATGGCAATGAGGCATCCATGGGAAAATACCAAACAGCCAAAAGCAGAACTGGATAGAGAGAGAGAGAGTTCAGATAAAGGTGAGATTTGGTATCAGTGTACAGGTGGCACTAAATGTCATCATGTTTGAAGTCATCCAAGGGAAACTACTGGCATATTTTGATGCAACAGGAAGGGAACCAGGGGAAAGGGATAAGTTCTGTGTGGTGGAAAGAAGGTTGCATGTAGAGAGAGATGACAACCAGGATGTCAAGCTAAGAAATTAAACATGGTCAATAGGAGAAATAACGGAAGGAAAGGGAAATGATTGGCGGATCAGCGCGCCTCGAGCGTGAAGGGAGGTGTGTCGTAAAGTGGGAATCGAATGGGGCTTCGCGGGAGTAAAATTGCCAGAAGCCATCTTGGAATGAAGGAACTATGGTCAAAATGAAAACAGTAAATGATTTTGGCCACAGAACACTGGATACGGGTGCAAGGGGGATAGTCCAACAGTAGGCAACCAGAGAAAAGAAGGCTGCAAGTCAAAGCAAGAGATGATCACAGTGATCCAGAGTTATAAAGGGAAAAGTATCATAACTTGATGACAGCCTGAATATGGAAATAAAGGCTTCATGCCTGTTTGGTATAGTGGATGGTGATGTCAACAAATATGGACAATGTAAGACAGCTGGGAAGATGGGTAAATTTAGTCTGAGTTTGAGATGGCAAGGAGACATCCATGGGAAAATACCAAACAGCCAAAAGCGGAACTGGATAGAGAGAAAGTTCAGATAAAGGTGAGATTTGGTATCAGTGTACAGGTGGCACTGAATGTCATCACGTTTGAAGTCATCCAAGGGAAACTACTGGCATATTTTGATGCAACAGGAAGGGAACCAGGGGAAAGGGATAAGTTCTGTGTGGTGGAAAGAAGGTTGCATGTAGAGATGACAACCAGGAGTTTAGAAAAGAGAGGATCAAGATGCCAAGTTAAGAAATTAAACACGGGCAATAGGATAAATAATGGAAGGAAAGGGAAATGATTGAAGAAAGCATAGAAAGAGAAATATGGACGGAAAACTGTATCCAAGAACGTAATGCTTAGCTTCCTCTCTATCTTCCACCCTCACCTATGGGGGAAAAACTTGCTGGAGCAGAGTAGATTTGGGTGGAGGTCTGTTCACCCTTTTATTAGCTCATTCACAGTGGGCCTGGGCTGGACAGAAGGATGAATTTCATTGAGAAACTGGTAGGAATAAGCCAAGAGCTAAGGACAGGCTAAAAAAAAAAAGCAAATACAAAGTGGAATTTCAGGAGTGAGCAGTGACAGAAATGACAAGACGTGACATAGCTTCTAAGTGCCTTAACCAGCATAGACTGCAATCCACAGAAAAAGGAAACAAAAAGCACAGTTGGGAAAGTTGACTGTATACAATGCTGTTGGGTATAAAAACAATAGGGTATTAAACAGCAAAGTGTTCTTGGTGAAGGAAAGATCTAAAGTGTTCAAGACAGAGCAAGGATGCAGAGACTGAAGGTGGTAGTCAGGAACAAGAAACAGAAGCCACTGTTTGAGAACAATTATTAACATGAATACTGAAATCACTCAAGAGTAAGGACACTGTCAGACAGAAAGAAAAGTCAAGCATTCAGGTCAGAAGCAGGTTAAGAGCAAGCCAGAATGAGCATGTGACACAGAACTGCAACTTGAAATTATTGTACAGAATGCACTTTGACAAATGAGTAGTGGATTGGGGATTAGAACTGGTAGAATTTGGAAATTCGTCTGTCAACAGATTTGCTGAACAAGCCACATTTATACTATAGTTTGTTTTACATGATCAACAGATATTACCAACAATAACAAGTTTTAAAGATTAGAGGATCCTCAGGAACATTGTATTGTGGGGAATTACAGCTGGGGGGGGAGCACACAGAACACCCTCCCACATAAATGAAGTGCCTTCCACTCAGACAAGCAATACTTTACTTCCATTTAAAGTTTTATTTATGATTATTATTTATTAATTTTTTACCCCGCTCAGGGCGGCTTACACAACAGAATAAAATTCCAATAATACAGCGTAAAATCATCAACATCAATTAATATAAATAACAATGTTAAAACCAGTAACATAATAAAGCAAACATAATTTCCTCATTTTAGTCAGCTTTTTGGTCTTCTTCAGTTGTCTTGGGTGATTAGCTCAGGCAGCAATTGAAGGGTCCAGCAGATCAGGGTTCTCCCACCATAAGGTGTCAGTTGTTGGGAGTAGAGGTAGTGGTGGTAATGGTGGCAGCTCCAAAGGCCTGGTAGAAGAGCTCCGTTTTACAGGCCCTGCGGAACTGTAAAAGGTCCCGCAGGGCCCTGATCTCTTCTGGGAGCTCATTCCACCAGAGTGGAGCCATCCCTGAAAAAGCCCTGGCCCTAGTTGTCACCAGCCTGGCCTCCTTAATGCTTGGGAGAGCCAGTCAATTCTGGGTCCTTGAAAGCCGCGCTCTCTGGGGTACATATGCGGAAAGGTGGTCCCTCAGGTATGTAGGTCCCTGGCCATAAAGGGCTTTAAGCTAAGAACCAGCACCTTGAAGCGAATCCAGTATGCTATAGGCAGCCAGTGCTATGACTTTAGCACAGGATGGATGTGCTCCCGAGTAGGGAGTCCCATCAATAGCCTGGCCACGGCATTTTGCACCAGCTGCAGCTTCCAGATTTGTGAAAATGGCAGCCCCATGTAGAGGGCATTACAGTAATCCAGTCTCGAGGTGACCATTGCATGGATCACTGTTGTTAAGTCATTGCATTCAAGGAAGGGAGCCGACAGCATAATCAGCCAAAGATGGTAAAAGGCCGACTCGGCAGTGGCTGCTACCTGGGCCTCCATCGTTGAGGAGGCGTCTAGGAGCACTCCCAAACTCCTAACCTCTGGCACTGGCACCAGTGGTGCCCCATTGAAGGTCAGGAAGTTTCCCATGTCTTTATTACTAGCTAAAAGCCTTATCACAATGATATCTGTATAAAAATCTAACTGAAAGCGCTACTAACCAGAAATTTGAAGACTTTTACCTTCTGATTTTTGAGGGTGGAGCACCTCTTGTTCCACCTGCT
>NW_015163094.1:1053215-1114838 GCF_001447785.1 Gekko japonicus | reverse complement strand
GAACATGAAGAACCTGTAAATGTAAACAGCATTATATCAGAGCATTTAACACAGGTTTTGAAATTCTGTCTTGTTAAAGAGTTATAAAAATATTTTTACAAAACAAGTGTCCATCAGTTCCTCTTTGGAATAACTGAAGCCTCCATTTCAGTGTACTATCCACAACAAAAATTTTCCCTAGAGTGCTAACAATTTTCAAACCTAATTAAGTTCTACAAATATCTTAGAGATGAACATCCCAGTAAAAAGTCTGTGCCAAGTATACATCCATAGTAAATACTTCTGAGAAGGGCACACTACCATTAACAATGATTCAGTGAATACTGACATTATGTGCATGGAATAAATTGCCACAATTGTACAGAACAAGAAACTTGCAGGAGCAGCTATCCCATCCCCACCACCTCTGCTTTTTCTCCTCCCTACTTATCATACACTGTTTCTCCTTCCTGCTACCCCTTTTCTTATTCTCTCTCTCCCCCCTCCATGCCTGTCATTTCCTTTCTGCCCCAATCCCCTTATTCTTTCTGCCCCTGTCACTCTCCTGGGCTCCCTCTCCTTCCCACCCAACAGCCAACCTACCTTCATCTATCCCTCTGCCTTCAGCTTTCCATCTCCTTTCCCCCTGCAGCCTCTACTGACGAAACCTATGGTCATTCTCCACAGTGGGGACTAAAGCAGTTTACATCATCTTGAACTTTCTTAAATTTGAACTGTAGAGCACCATTTTAATTGATGTATTAACGTAACGTGTTTTACTCTCGGCGCTTGCCGCTTGTTTGCCGCCCTGAGCCGTACGGGTAGGGCGGGATATAAATCCCAGAATAAATAAATAAATATTCTCTCCTTTTTATCCACACAACAACCCTATGAGGTAGATTAGGCTGAAAGTATGTGACTGGTCCAAAATCACCCAGTGAGTTTCCACAGCAAGATGGGGATCTAAACCTGGGTCTCACAAGCCTTACTTTGAAGCTCTGACCGTTATACTACACTGACTTTCATAGGGTGGCTGCTGTTGAGCAGTAGTAAACAGCCAGGCCTAGTTGAATCATGCAAGTCAGGTGGTATCAAGTCACACACAGGGTGCTGCTAGGCCTAGGCTTGCCAACCTCCAGGTGGAGCCTGGAGACCCCCCAGAATTACAACTGAAACCAAGAGATCTGTCCCCCAGGAGAAAATGGGTCGACTCTGGCATTATATCCAGCTGAGGCCTCTCCCCTCCCCAATCTCTGCACTCCTCAGACTTCACCACAGAATCTCCAGGAATTTCCCAAACTGGAGTGGGCCTAGTTCCAGTTCTGGCTCCAAACCCCCTGCTATGTAGCTATTCATACTACAGGAGGAATCCTTCCCAATCCAAGCACTCCAGTCCTGCTTTAGCTTCCTGCCCTCTCTATCACTCACTCTGTCTATCTCTCACTGCTGATGCAGTGGGGCCTGGAGTAGATCCCTGCGGAGGTCATTTCAAAATGTATTGGAGGGAATTCAACTCTCCCTGAGGGGTTCCCCCCCCTTTTGGATTTTTCTGCAGACCCAGGAAGTCCCCTGAGTATATAAAAAAACCTGTTGGGGGAAAATGTGCCCCCTATCTGCGGAAATATGCAGAGGGGACTGTTGAGAATTAGATATATAGACACTTCTGCAGGAAGAAATTCTAACTTCTTTTTTACTTGAACTGCAGCCCTTGCTTAATCAGTGACCAGAGTATCCTTCACATCACGTACTGGAAAAGCAGAACACTGTTTAAGTTTTGCGTTGTTTCTTTCCTTCTTTGAAGTCGAGCATGAAGTTAAATGTATTTTTGCTTCTAAATCAAGCTAAATATTGAGAATAATTGGTTAACAAATATGCAATTGCCACTGTTACGATGTCTTATTTCACAAGATGATCTCCTTCAATTCAACAAGGTGTCAAAGCAATAATTATTAACATGGAATCACCTGCAAAGTTTCCTTTTCTTCAGATCTGGAAGTGGAAATCTTTTTCCTTGCAGGTGGTGCCGGTGGATATTCAAACCTGTTAAAACACAGGAAGGAAAGCTTGGGTCATCCTACATTTAGAATAGCAAAACAAAATTGTTGCAATATAAAGACATTTGAGTGTCCAAGTCATATAATTTTTTTCACTCGATTCCAACTCCACAAGTGTTTGTTCTATATTAAATGCCACTTGATTCTTACCTGATATCAATATTTGCTTAGTGATAAAAAACTGGGAGAGAAATTTATTGAAAGACAGCTAAATCAATCAACCCAAGTATCTTATAACCCTTTCAAAATTCAACTTAATTCTCAATATTTGGTGTGTTGCTTATTTATACAGTCAAGTTGCTTTATTATTATTTATTGGTCCCTTCCATAGCACCACCAGCTAAAGCAGGGATGTCGAACTCATCAGAGGGCTGGATCTGACATAAATGAGACCTTGTTGTGCTGGGCCACGTGTCATAGAATGTAATGCCAGGTAGCAGAGATATAAACTTTATAACGGACACAAACAAACACAAATTTAAAAAATTAAACTTTAAATAAAACATGCTTAAAACACTAGCACTCTTGCAATATTTTGTCTATTTAACAGTCTAATAACTGACACCTTTTGCTCTGAATTACTGCATCAAAATGTCTGTGCTGTAGCAATCTTCAGTATGCTGTTCAGGTGTGTATCTGTAAGCTGCAAACCTACTTTTGATTTACTGACATTCATTACAGAAATCTCATGCTCAGTGTTCTGAGCCCAGGACCCAGGGGCATTGAAATGGCTGGGCATTGCAAGCTTTTGTAAATAAGTAGCTTCATGTGCTGGTCAAGAACATAAGAAGGCATCCTGACACAGACTGAGGGTTGTTTGTTTGTCTACACTCTCAGCCTTATTGTTATTCCTCCTTTAAAATAGTTCACATTTTTTTCTTACTGAGAAAGACTGGATCATGAGGGCATGAACACAGTGAAAATGGGGGAAGGGAACCCAGTAGCACCCAGGAGAGCCCTGGCATAAGACAACTCAGATAATGTAATGGGAAAGTTTCTTTCATATAAAGACCCATAGTGGTTTATATCAATGTTACCTACCTGAAAGAACGATCAATAATAGTCAGTACATCTCCATGTTTTAAGTATATAGGTTGCTGAAAGTTACTCCCATTCAGTTGTGTAGGATTCACAGTACTTAAGTTAATCAATACTGCCTAAAATGGATAAAAAATATGCACCACAGTCAATTAATAAGAACTGTTAGAAGGCAGATAAATCAAAAACTAACCCCCTTCCCCCCGGCCACATATCTGCAGGACCAACTCTGACAGCTTTGCTCATCTGAGCAAAGTCCACTGAAGGTGCCACCCTGCAAATGGGTAAGATAGACATAGATGTGCATTTTGCGCTGGATTCCCACTTTGTGGAATGGTCTGCATGAGGTCAGGTCACTTCTATCATTTCAGAGACAGCATAAAACAGTTTGGAAGAGCAGGGAACAGGGCTATAGTATAAAGGAACAGATAACAAGGATGCATTTATAAAGAGAATAAGCTTATTGTCTATTCCATTGTTGATTGTATAAATTACCTGATATTTATTTCTGTAATTCTATTTTCAGCATAGTTCATGTCATACTGTTTTTCCTCTGCATTATTTTCTAATTTTATAAACCTAGTCCTATAGCAGGGCTCAACAAATCCCAGGCACCAAATTGCCATGCCACATGGTATTTTCAGCAATGATTTTACTATACTGTCTCTTGGCAATTCAATGAAAGTCCAAGCTTATCTATCATTTCACCACAAAACATTTTGCCTAAAACAGAAACATTCATGTGCATAAAGTTCTTATCTCTTATCATTGCTTATTTGTATATTAACTTTACAACATTCAGTGGTAGTAGATTAAGTAACAGCTGCTTTCTCCATCAGCTCTAATTCTTCCTAACGCAGTAACAAAATCATGAGAAGATGAGAAGTTAGGTCTTTGTTGTGATGACAAACAAGGTTATTCCCATATTTATATACTATAGCAGTTTTGTCATAGCTTGAACAAAATTAAGAGAGACCATGGCAGCAATAAAAAAATACTGTCATTAAAATATAAGGCTTAAAAATTAGTATTGGTGGGCTCCTAGAGCTTAAGAAAATTTATCAAAGTTCTGTCCTATTGCATTGTTTATTGAACTTCTTATGCTGTCTGATTGCATCATTTAATATTTTATATGTAATATACATTAAATATTTCGCTAAATATTTTGGAATACACCTTGAGTTCAGTGACAAAAGTGGGCTATAAATAAAGTAAATAAAATGAATTCATACCTCTTTATTCTCATTGACTTCAATTTTACAGTGTTCTTTGGAAACTTGAGGTAACTGGATTCGAATGTCACATTCTTTTTTCCTTTAAATATAAACACATGACTTCAGAATTATATTTGCAGATTATACAAGCAAAACTCTTAAAGGGTTAGATGCAGTGATAATTTGTCACTAAGTAAAGACATATCAGCAGAATTGAACATTCCTGTCCTGCCTTCCCACTTTTGCTACAGCCTAAAATGTTGGCCTTCGTGATTAGGAAACCATCAAGAATGCCACTGGGGCAACTTGGGAGGATGGTAGAACTGGCAAAACTCACACACACTGGCAGAAAATTACTGCTGGATCCAACTCAAAATATGCTGTGATTATTATTATTTTTAGTTAGATTTATATCCCGCCCTCCCCGCGAATGGGTTCAGGGCGGCTCACAGTTAGCAGCAACATGTGCCTAGTCATATAAAACAAGAATAAAACAATCATACAGTACACAATTAAAGTGCTCGCAATAATGGTCATTCAGTTAGAGATGGCGTACTATAAGTTGTAATACTAAAAACCCGGTCCAGCAGTATACCGGCCACCCGCAAAGCTGTGACTCGATCTCAATGAAGGGCCAACCTATTATCACAATGTTGATGATAATACTAGTTGGTGGTAGTGGTGGGCGGCTCCTAGTTGAAAGCCCAGTGGAAGAGCTCCGTCTTGCAGGCCCTGTGGAACTGTACAAGGTCCCGCAGGGCCCTGATCTTCTCCGGGAGCTCATTCCACCAGGTAGGAGTCGCCACTGAAAAGGACCTGGCCCTAGTAGCAGTGAGCCTGGCATCCTTAGGGCCTGGAGTGATTAAATGATGTTGTGACCCCCACCGCAGTGCTCTCTAGAGTATATATGGGGAAAGGCGGTCCCTCAGGTATGTCGGACCGTGGCCATATAGGGTAAGTAACAGCACCTTGAAGCAATGTTCCCTCTAAGCTGCGGAGTCCTGTGAGCAAAAATTCTACTTTGTGAGCTACTGGCATTAAAGCGGTGAGCGAGCGATTTGGCTACTGCATAAATGAGTTTGCTCTGGAGCCCTCCTTCCTGAGCTAAGAGAAAAATGTGTGAGCCGGAGGCTAAAAAACTGTGAGCTAGCTCACAATAACTCAGCTTAGAGTGGTGGTGAGTTCCTATGGCTTGGGAAGACGCTGCTTGCTTTGAAATGCTGTGTCCTGCAAAGCTCCTGACGTGCTGTTTATGCAAATGGAGGCTGACACACAGACAAGAAGAAGCAATCGCCATTGCTAGCAGCCCACAAAACAACAACTGGCATGGGTATATCCACCATTGATGAACTTTTGGTAAACACGTAACCCTGGTATCTGGTTTGCATCCAAAAAGACAGTTTCCTGTTTTATGGTTGTTTTATGGCAGGAGACCAAGTCACATCGCTATGCACATCAAAGGTTGCCTGGGCACCCTCTTCACCCCTTTGGACCAGATGCCCCTCTTGAGTTAAAGGTTTAGATTTCACATTGCCCCCTCCTCATACTTAGGCACGTCATTATTAAATAACCAATAGTATAGAGTCCTAGTTAGCCTGTTTATTTCACCTGTTCTTCGTTGGGAAGATCAAGCCTCTGATCAGATAAGTATATGCTATTCCTTTCCCCATACCTTTAGCTTAAATATAACTATTTGCTATTTCTGTAACAACTGAGGAACTTGCTTGTGTGTGTGTGTGTGTGTATCTGTTTTTACGTATGTATGTGAACTAGAGTTAGGAAATAAAAGGAACCAATTGCTTTCATCAGAATATTAGCCTTGTCTCAGTTTGTAAACTTGATTTCCTTCAGGGAGGCACATGGGCTCCCATCTAGGGAGGTTCATCAACAGCCCGGCCGCGGCATTCTGCACGAGCTGCAATTTCCGAATTTGCAACAAGGGCAGCCCCATGTAAAGAACGCTACGGTAATCTAATCTCAAGGTGACCATTGCATGGATCACTGTAGCCAAGTCGTCGTGGTCGAGCAAGGGGACCAACTGCCGAATCAGCCGAAGATGGTAAAAGGCCGATTTAGCAGTGGCTGCCACCTGGACCTCCATAGTTAAGGAGGAATCCAGGAGCACTCCCAAACTCCTCTCCTCCAGCGCTGAAACCAGAGGTGCCCCGTCAAAGGCTGGGAGTGGGATCCCCATCCCCAGACCACCTCGACTCGGGCACAGGATCTCTGTCTTCGTCGGGTTTAGTTTCAGCTGGCTCAGTCTAAGCCAACTAGCCTCGGCTTGCAATGCCCGGTCCAGATCTTCCAGGCTGGAGTCTGAGCGGCCACCCAACATCAGATAGAGCTGGGTGTCATCAGCGTACTTGTGACATCCCAGCCCAAACCGGGCAATCTGGGCAAGGGGGCACATGTAGATGTTAAATAACAGCGGGGAAAGCACCACCCCCTGAGGCACACTGCATTCAAGCGGATGTCTCCTGGACTGCTGTTCCCCTAGCACCACCCTTTGTCCCCGACCCTGGAGAAAAGAAGCAAGCCATATCCAGACTATCTGCTTACAGCATCGAAAACATAAAACCAACATTCTCTTTCTCACTAATTGCTCTTGATAAGCTTTCCAGTTCAAGCTCGCTAGTTATGCACAGATCTGAGGGACAAATATGTTAGGTACTTAGTCACTTAATTGGCATGCAGCAAAAATTATTTCAATTTTTTTTAAAAAAATTACCCCATCTTTCTTCCAAATGCACCCAAAGTAGTTTACAATGTTCTCGTCTTCCCCATTCTGTTCTCACAACAACCCTCTGAAGTTGTTAAACTGAGTGTTTGTGACTGCCCCTAGGTCACCCAACAAGAGTGGAGACTTGAACCTGGATCTCCAAGATCCTCCTATAACAACAATGAGCCTCTCCAAAAAAGTGGCATCTTTAGAGGGGGTGGGGAGTGAGATGGGGGGATTTCACAGGTAGGTCAGTGCTTACTTACATACAGTTCTTTAGCTGAAAACAATTCTCAACTACCAGCATTTCCTACACATGCTTAGCAAAGACAACAGCAAATTACTTAGCTTAATACAAAGTATTGGTTATCATCTACAAACTCCTGCATGGACTTGGAGTCACTTAACTGCAGGACTGCCTCTTCTGCTATGCTCTGCCATGACAGCTGCACTCATTTGAGTAAATCCTCCTGAAAGTGCCACCACACAAATGGTTTTAAGTGCCCTGTACACCTGCTTTCTCTGTTGTGTCTCAGGAGGCCAAGAAGGCTTCCACACTTCTATTATTTTACAGGCTGTGTAAAACAGGAGGGCATTCTTAGAAAGGGAACAGAACTGCACTATATAGGTATGATTCAGGAGAACACTTTATAAAAAGAAAAGGATCGTAGTCTACTGTAATGCTCACAGTATGGTTTATCCTGCTCTTATTGCATTGCCTTCTACTTTTCTGTTTCAATTTTCTGCATTCTCTATATTTCATGTATAATAGCCTTTTCTTTTTGGATTCTTTTTCTAACTTTGTAACCCTAGCCTTATTGCATTGTTTTTGGATGTCTTATACTGTCTGATTATATACTATAGTTTATATTGTGTGATCTGCCTTGAATCTCAGTGAGATAGGCAAGCAATGAATAATTGCATGCTGTGAAATAAACAAATGCCATAGAAACTCAAGCGACATCATAAATTATATTTCTTCTACAATTTCTGAATATAGTGTAACTAGTATACCTCAGCCTCACGAGTTCACCGGGATTTTAATTCAATCACAAACATCTTTTACATGGGCTCTCGACATTTGAGAGTTACTATCTCTTGATAGTAACATAAGAACATAAGAGATGCCAATGTTGGATCAGGCCAAAGGCCCATCCAGTCCAACACTCTTGTGTCACACAGTGGCCAGAAATACCAGTGCCATCAGGAGGTCCACCAGTGGGGCCAGGACATTAGAAGCCCTCCCACTGTTGACCCCCCCAAGCACCAAGATGACAAAGCATCACTTGCCCCAGAGTCCCTATCTATACCTTGTGGCTAATAGCCACTGATGGACCTCTGCTCCATATGCTTATCTAATTCCCTTTTGAAGCCGTCCATGCTTGTAGCCGCCACCACTTCCTGTGGCAGTGAATTCCAAGTGTTAATCACTCTTTGGGTGAAGAAGTACTTCCTTTTATCCGTTCTAACCCGACCGCTCAGCAATTTCATGGAGTGCCCACGAGTTCTTGTATTGTGAGAAAGGGAGAAAAGTACCTCTTTCTCTACCTGCTCTTTCCCATGCATAGTCTTATAAACCTCAATCATGTCACCCCTCAGTCGTCGTTTCTCCAAGCTAAAGAGCCCTACATGCCTTAACCTTTCCTCATAGGGAAAGTGTTCCAACCCTTTTATCATTCGAGTTGCCCTTTTCTGCACTTTTTCCAAAGCTATAATATCCTTTTTAAGGTGTGGCGACCAGAATTGCACACAGTATTCCAAATGAGGTCGCACCATTGATTTATATAGGGGCATTATGATATTGGCTGATCTGGTTTCAATACCCTTCCTAATAATCCCTAATACCCTTCCTAATAATAATAACATGTGACAGCTACTATCTCCGTTTGTAGAAGCAATACCTGCATCCCTCAAAAATCTAAAACCTACAAAGGGTTACAAACTTAAGGATTAAATTTAGAAGACACATGTAACAATTATGAAGTTGCTTTCCTGCCAGCTTGCAAGAAACACCAGTGTTCATCATTGTGAAAAACTGGACTTGTGAAAGGATGTGGGTTAGGTAAGTGCTTGAGAATTTGTTGCTCACACTTCTCTGAACCAGGCCCATACACACAGGGGTGCCTATGACTGCCCGACTGGCTTGTTGGGGAAGGGAAGCACATCTAAGCCCACGCTTGGCTTGTTGCCAGTGCGACTGTAACACCTCAGCCGCTTCGTGAGCTGTCTTTGCTCTCCTCTTGGATTGCCTGCAAAGGTGGAGAGGGGTGTAGGAAAGAGATGTGAGGAGAATAGCCCTTTGGCACCAGGGGTAAGGGGCTGCTCAGGGGGTTATTGTCTTGCTGCTGTTAGCTAGCCAACTGAACCAGGTTGCATTTGCAAAACTTTGAGGGGCTCTCCCAGCTCCTTCAGTAACGCTTGCCAGACATCTAGGATCTTCTGGGGGTAGGCTTTGATTCTGGAGCAATGCACAGCACTTCAGATAGAATACAACTCCCAGACACAAATCATGACCTTTCTTTATTATTTCACAACTTTCCCAGGTGTTTTTTACCTGTCAACTCTTACCTAGACATGTCTCTCCTCCTCTATATTTCCCTAACAACCCTGTGATGTAGTCAGTTCCCCAGTACTGAACTGCCCCCTTGGGGGCCCCCAACGAAATTTTCTGGGTATGGGGCTGCTCTGAACTTCTGCTGTTCACAAAAGGTAAAAAACTTCAATGAAATGCCAAGCATAGCAAATTATATTCCTAACACCAATAAATCTTACCTTCCAAAAGTACAAGAATTTACAGTCAGTGGAAAATGAGTTCCATCAGTCCCATTTCTTTTAATAACAACAACTTTTCCAAAAAGTGGCATCTTTGCATTTGGAGATATTACCTGTGAGGAAAGATCAGAGTTAAGATCTGAACACATCATCTCTTCACCACGGAAAATCTATTAGACAATACACCAAGGGTTATAACTTTTTGAAGATGCAATATATTCACAAAAACTCGTATATAAACGTACATTTCTGTAACCCATTTCAGAATATTAATTTATTTACAACTTTACTGCTTTGCTGACCCTCTTGACTTCACTGTGCATCTGCCTTGAGACCCTGTGAGAAAGGCGGACTATAAACATAAATAAAATAAATATTAATGCAAAATATAAATATTTTGAATAAACCAGTGCTTTAGAAGTATGGTTAGGTGGCCAAGGCAGGACAGGCTGAACCTGAATTCAGATGAAAGATAATGCCCACCAGGAAGGCTAATGTTCTAAAGCAGTGATTCCCAAACTTTTTCAAAACACTGCCTCCTTGGTTCCATAAACTCATCCCCAGTGGCCCTTACTCTACCCTATAAAAAGTATTATTCAAAATAGCAGTAATCAGAGGACAAATTACTCTATGTACATAGAAATATAGGGGGGTTGGTATATTTTCAGGAAAACCAATGTATGAAATTGCTACCTGGTTAAAAGTTATAAAATTCATTCACCCACAGAATAATGCTTGCTTGGGAATATGCATTTCTATGTGTGAAAATACAAAAAACTATATATTGATACTGGATAATACACTGAATGTTTGACAAGTAAATGGTATAAAGGTCCTGAAAGACAGCAACAACAATAATAATGAGGAGGAGGAATAATGGTTTAATTTAAAGGACACACTGCCAGTGTGTGCCTCCTTTTAATATTGTTATTATTTTTCTTTCATTTTACTGCAGCAATTCTGCAAAAAAGGTAACATTATATTTTTATATAGGTTTGTATTTAAAAAAAATACTTTTTGCCAAAAATATACCCACAAACTTGGGAGTACCATTTGCCAGCATGGTGCCCTCGCATGTAAGTGAACAACTCAGTCGAAGGGGCCACCTACAGCAACACCCTAATTCTTGGCACTATCTGTGTAATCACACTGCCCCCCAGGGGGCAGTATCATCCACCTTGGGAACCACTGTTCTACAGGTACTGAATTTATTTGTTCTTGGATAGGGGGGAGCTGACTATTGCAGAGTAGGTTAAGAGTGAGGGTGCTTAAGAACCGAACCATGCTGTCTGTAAAGCAGGTTGTGAGAATGCCTTTTATCAACTACAGCTGGGTCACCAGCTCTTTCTTTTCTTAGACTCAGTCAATCAGACCATGTGGATCCATATGTTGTAATCTCACTGCTGGATTACAGTAACGTGATCTATACTGGGCTGCCCTTGAAAACAATCTAGGAACTGCAGCTGGTTCAGAATGTGGCAGACCAATTATTGCCAGGGGCTAATTGATGGGACAATATACTGCCCACTTTGAAATACCTACACTGGCTGCTGATTTGTTTCCAAGTTTAAGTCACAGTGCTGGCTATGACTTTAGAGCCCTCTATGAACTGGACTGCCTCCTCATATATGTTCTCATATGCCAACCGGTATTCCCTTTAAGATGAGTTAGTGTGAGCTAGCTCAGTTTTTTAGCCTCTGACTCACAAGTTTTTGTCTTAGCTCAGAAGGGATGGCTCCAGAGCAAACTAATTTATGCAATAGCCAAATCGCTCACTCATGACTAAAGCCAATACCTCACAAAGTACAATTTTTGCTCATAAGACTCCACAGCTTAGAGAGGGAGAATTGGTGCCAACCACGGCCATCTGGTGGCCCACCTGGCATCAGCAGTCTGGGTCTTTTTCATAACAGCCCCTTTTCTGTGGAATCGGCTCCCCAAAGAGATGTGGGGAGCCTTCTTGTTAAAGATCTTCAGTAAGAACAGGAAAGCATGTTTGACAGGGCTTTTGATGGGATATGAACAGCAGGGGAAGTTAAGTTTTATTTTGTTTTAATCTGATATGATATGCTTTAACTACTACTGGTAAGCCACCATGAATGAGAAAGAGAAGTACAGTACAAATATTTTAATTAACAAAAAATATATATACTTCAAGCCAATTTAACAAGTCACAATCTTTTGGAATATAGAAACCCCAACTTTAAGCACTATTTTAAAAGACTGAAATCCATAGGATTCCCAAACTGAACCATTTTAAAGCCACTTGTTAACCCAATACTACAAAGAGGTTGTTAGCAGTCAGACCCCTCTCCTCCCACGGGTCAGTTTGCACACAGAGAGAAAGATGCACATGAAAGCTTATACCCAGAAAACAGGTGCCACTTCCTTTCCCCCATGCATTAGTGTTAGCCATGCACAACAGCATCAAAATTTAAAATGACTCTTACAGATCAACACAGGGTGGAACAGAATCAAGCTGCAGTTCTATGCACATTCGCTCAAGGCCTGAGTTCAAATGAAACTTATTTTCTACCTAGATATGCACAGAATTCCACTTCTACATAACTTCAACATTGAGAAAGTGACATCACTGAGGTTTCCGAACTCATTTATCCAGTCTCCCTTCTGAGCCAGTTTGGTGTAGTGGTTAAGTGCGCGGACTCTAATCTGGGAGAACTGGGTTTGATTCCCCACTCCTCCACTTGCACCTGGCTAGATGACCTTGGGCAAGCAGTAACTCTGGCACAGCTGTTCTTGAAAAAGAGCAGTTTCTGTCAAGAGTTCTCTCAGCCCCACCTACCTCACAGGGTGTCTGTTGTGGGGAGGGGAAGGGAAAGGAGTTTGTAAGGCACTCTGAGACATCTTTGGGTAGTGAAGGGCGGGGTATAAATCCAATCTCCTCCTCCTCCTCCTCTTCTAGCTCAAAGCCCAAGTTAACCATCATCTACAGAAGCATCCACACGTTTGGGAAGTCCTTTACCAGAAAGACACCGGATCTGAGAATTCGCGTTCCATTGGCTGGAACCTTTCCATGCTACCATACCCGATAACAGAGTCCCCGCCGGAATTTCCACCCAGTGAAACATCCCGCAAAGCAACCTTGTGGTGTTTTCTATTCCCCAGAAATCCAGACTATGGCTTTCGACAGCCCTCCCCACTCAGCGCATTCACCATCCAGTTATCCTGCCTGGGTAGGCTAATGAGGAGGACTCCTAATAGAATCCAGTAAGTTTTCAAGGGGCCATAAGGCTCTTGTTTATTTTTGCTGCCACAGACTAACTTGGCTGCTCCCACTGACATACTGCCCTTCTGTGCAGAAGCCCACCAGATCTTCCTATACCAGTGATGGCAAACCTTTTAGAGACCGAGTGCCCAAACTGCAACCCAAAACCCACTTATGTATCGCAAAGTGCCTACATGGCAATTTAACCTGAATACTGAGGTTTTAGTTTAGAAAAAGCAACTCATACATTAACATCTTTTGTCTTAAAAGAAAAACAATAACAGAGCTTTCAATGATACAAACAACTTTTTATTGAAAGGTAACAGTTTGCATTTGGCATGCTTTTGAACAATTAATGTGATTTTTGCTGTTGTATGCATGCACATTTCCCATGCACAGGAGGCCTGCAGACCTCGATCATCCATACAAGCTCTCATTTTCCCATTAGCAGGAGCCTAGGTTGGTTCCTATGGATAGCAGCCAATACAAAGTTCCCCCTGACAATCCCAGATCACTGCTACTCACAAGGAATATTCCTTATCTTCCAACCCCAAAAGAGAGCATTTTCATCTGTTTTAAGAGCTCAAAAGAGGAGAGCCACCTTCACACCATGCAGAGAGACACATTTACAGAGAAAGCCCTGGCCCTATTCTCATAAGAACATTAGATCAGGCCAGTGGCCAATCCAGTCTAACACTCTGTCACACAGTGGCCCAAAACCCAGGGGGCACCAGGAGGTCCACCAGCGGGGCCAGGACTCCAGAAGCCCTCCCACTGTTTCTCCCCCAAGCACCAAGAAGACAGAGCATCACATAAGAACATCAGAGAAGCCAATGTTGGATCAGGCCAGTGGCCCATCCAGTCTAACACTGTGTCACACAGTGGCCAATTCTAACCTGACTGCTCAGCAATTTCATTGAGTGCCCATGAGTTCTTGTATTGTGAGAAAGGGAGAAAAGTACCTCTTTCTCAGCCTGCTCTGTCCCATGCATAATCTTATAAACCTCAATCATGTCGCCCTTCAGGCCTCGTTTCTCCAAGCTAAAGGGCCCCAAGCGCTTTAACCTTTCTTCATGGGGAGTGTTCCACCCCTTTTATCATTCAAGTTGCCCTTTTCTGCACACACACCCTGACATCAGGGGAAGTATGGCAAGCTGGCGAGAAAGACAGAAAGTGAGAGAGAAAATAAAAGTGAGAAAGAGAGAGACAGAAAGAGAGAGCGAGAGATGGGGAGCAAGGAAGGAAGGAAAAGAGGGAGGGAGGGAAAGAAGGCAAAAAACTTTGGGAAAGAAGAAAAGAAAGGGGGAAAGAGATGGGGTGGAAGGGGAAGATGGCAAAGAATGGGAAAGAAAGAGAGAAAGAAAGAGGGAGTGAGAGAGAGATGGGGAGGAAGGAAGGGGGAGGAAGAGAGAGAGAAACAAGAAAGCAGGGGGGCAGGCAGGGGGGCGAGCAGGGAGGGGAGGGCTCTCTGGAGGACTTTCTCTGCGCGCCTCGGGGGCGGCCCTCCGGGGAACTTTCTCTGCCGGCGCTCCTCAGCAGCGGCGGCGGCCGGGGCTCTCTGGAGAACTTTCTCTGCTCGCGCGCTTCAGTGCACCGGCAGAGAAAGGTGGGGGGGGGGGCCGGGGGGGCATGCCTCTCTAGATATCTTTTTCTGCCTGCAGAGAAAAGCGGCACGGGGGGGGGGGTGATCTGTGCTGGGCGACGGCGCGCGTGCCCACAGAGAGGGCTTGGCACGCGTGCTGTAGGTTCACCAACGCTGCCCTACGGCAATAACAAGGTGCCCGACTCGCAACTCACGACACATGCTGATGTCCCTTACCTGTACCCGCGGCCACTTCACGGACCGGACCGCCGAGCCTGGGGCATGCAGGATTCCGTTCCCTCGTCTTAGGCAGCGCTGACCAAGTTCCTAACCGCGCGCGCAGTCGCTCAACTCACTAATTCAAATCGCCGCTCTGTCTACGTTACAGAAGAACGTCCGTGTCCTATCACTCAGTATCCCTCCGCCAAATTCGCCACATAAAACTTTGCGAGCTGTGCTCAAGTCAGCGGCCCCTTTAAGGACAAACAACTCCTACCCTTTTTAAATTTCATCTGCTGGATACAACCAGCTCTCACGAATGAGAAAAAGCAGTTTGTTAAAGTAGACTATAGGGACTACTTCGGGTTCACCAAGCGCAAGGAGCGATTTATAGCACGAAGATTTTTTAAAAATACGAGCGGGGAGTCTCCTTATTGGTTTAAGTGAAGTTACGTACTCAGAGAAAAGACCCAATCAGAAAGCCGGTGGGAATGTTCAATTTTTAACTGACTCTGACTTGTAGCGCTCTTCGGGAGGTTCCCCCCCCCCTTCCTTGACTCCTGCCAATGAGGGGAGACATAGCCGTTGGCTTTCTTTCTTTCTTTTTTTTTTTGGTCGCTCCCAGGTTGGGTTGTTCATTATTAGAGAGACTTAAGGCAGGTAGACTCCTATTGTAAAGCTCTTTTACAGCAAAAACAAAGTGTACTAAAGTTAAGCGCTGTATTTAGGTTGAATTAAAATGTTCTGCCTCATTTCCCGAAAGGAAACCCCTTTGAGACGGATTTCCCCTGTGAGAAATGGGGACACACTACCCATCATTCGCTCCTCATTAATGCGAGGAAACGCTGTTTACGGACCCGAGACGATACCCTTTTAGCACTCTAACCCAGTGTGATTTCCACGGTATTTGGGGCACTGATCTCCGCAGGGGTAAGGGAGCTGATAGATGTGCAAATCCTAGACGACTAGCCGTGTTGTGTTTGTGGCAGTAAGGGTAAACCGAGGTCTCGGAGCGCCCGATGATTTTTATTCCAGCTTTGGAGATCCCCTCCTGAACCGAAGCTCTCCTGATCTGTTATGGTGGGGAGCCGTGCTGGTGTGAAGCAGGCGCAGAAAGACCAAGTTCGAGTCCAGGTCTGTGGATGGGAGTTGATGGCTGGCTCAGGACTTGCTAAACAGCCATATACACTTAAAACGCGTAGCCGCGGAACTTAAATGCACGCTCCTTCCGATGGAAACTGCAATTTGGTGACGAGACGACAGAAATAAGATTTCAAAATTGTGTCCCACGTTGCCCTGCCGAAGACCCCTGTCATAGTGGAATTTAAATCCCGTGGGCGACAGGGAGCTTCATCAGTAGAACTTCCGAGGAAACATGCTTAAGACGGGTGCAGTTACTTAGTAAACAGGGACACGATCAGCCAGCAAAATACATCGGATGGAGGTACTACCTGATGAATTAGTAACAAGGAGGAATCTTGACGACTAACTAGTTGCTTGTTCGAGGCACCCTCCTCCCCCAGCTGGCGAGGCTTTCAAGTTCTTCCATAGTCGGATCCCCAGAAAAAACACCACGAAATATTCTCTAGATTGCACATAATTTTTACCAATAGCCCTAAACGGCTTCCTCTTTTCTTTCTCACTGTTGTTATCAGAAAAGATTTGAAAACGAAAATGTTCTATCTGCAGGAGTCCGACAAACGGCTTTGAAGTTGAATCTGGCATTAAGAGACTTTTGAGAGAGCAGTCCTAAACAGGGCTGCTTAGTGGACCTTATTCCTACATGTGTTCCTGAAGTGTTTCTTCTGTTTCACATTACTACGTGCTCCTCCAGCTAAAAATAAGTATTAATGTGTAGTTTTTAGGGAAGTGTAGAAAGGAACAAAATTAAGTACATAGAACAGTGTTCTTCATATGAGCATGAAGTTTTTGTTTTATTCATTTTTTCTACATATACACACAAAATCTAATTAATCAAAACACAAAATATGACAATTTTAAAAAGATATAACCAGTTTGTGAGGCAAAGCACCCCTAGGCTGCAGTCACACACACCAAAGAATCCACCTTCTAGCTGGATTTGACTGTGTGAACTGGCAAAATCCAGTTGGAAAGTGAATTGTTTAGTGTGTGTGACCACAACCCTAGCCTCCCTCTCAAGGGTTAATATGAATAGTAACTGCCTAGTACATCTTGCAGGTGTTGCTAATTGGTCTCTTGGCCTTATCATCTTCAAAGCCAGAGATGGAAGTGGCGGTGATTAGCTTCTCAGGAGAACCTGCAGCCTGTTGGGTAGAGGGAGATGGGGAAAGGGTAATAAGGTAAACTTATCTCCTGAGAATGTGTCCTGATTGGATATTATCCTTACCTGATGTTGCTGGGCTGAAAACTATAAATCAGCTAGGGCCCAAAAGAAGAGAGACTATCTGAGATCCTCATGGACTTTATAAAGGCCTGAACTATGATCTGCTTGTATTGCAATCGCTGGCATTGGAGACAAGGCCTGTGCTCTGGCCGTTGACTTTGGAATTTAAGGTTGGTGCTGTTTAATGCAAGCCCTAAGAGTGTTAGTTGAGCTAGTTTTTCTTATTTTTTTGCTGCATGATTTTAGAGTAGTGTGTTGGAAATTGATATTGAAATAAACTTTATCATTCTTTCTTAAAATAAACAGTCTAGTTACTTGTGTGCAACTGCCCTGATGACCCATGGAGTTCAGGCCTTGAACTCCTTGATATGGTTGAAATATTATCCAAACAGATCATAAATCTAACATAGATCAATGGTGGTTTAGTGGTGACTATTGAACTAGGACAAAGAAGACTGGGGTTGTGGTCACCAGTGTTTCCTCTAAGCTGAGTTGGTGTGAGCTAGCTCACAGTTTTTTAGCCCCCCCGGCCCACACATTTTTGTCTTAGCTTAGGAAGGCGGGCTCCAGAGCAAACTAATTTATGCAGCAGCCAAATTGCTCGCTCACAACTTTAATGCCATCAGCTTACAAAGTAGAGTTTTTGCTCGCAAGAGTCCACAGCTTAGAGGGGGCGTGGGTGGTCACACACTAAATAATCTATTGCTGGCTAATCGCTGTTACAATAAATTCATTCATTCACTAAATAATCTACTTTCAATCAACTTTCAATGTATTTTCCAACTGGATTTTACCGTGTGAACTGGCAAACCCATTTGGAAAGTGGATTGAAAGTGGATTATTCAGTGTGTGTGACCACAGCCTGGGTTTCAAATCCCCATTCTCCCATGTGGCTTGTTGGATAACCAATCATTCTCCCACAGCTCAGTCTAACTCATAGAGCTTTTGTGAGGATCATATGGAGGAGGACAAAACTATATATTGCCCTGAGTTTTTTTTTTAGGTAAAATGCATTAAATGATAAACATAATAACATAAGAGATGCCAATGTTGGATCAGGCCAAAGGCCCATCCAGTCCAACACTCTGTGTCACAAAGTGTTGTCAAATGCTTTGCACTAGGGATGCCAGCCTCCAGGTGGGACCTGGGGATCCACCAGAATTACAGCTCATCTCCAGACTACAGAGATCAATTTCTCTAGAGAAGTTGGATGCTTTGGAGGGTAGACTCTGTGGCCCTGAGCTCCACTGAGGTTCCTATCCTTTCCAGGCTCCATCCCCAACTCTCTAGAAGCTTTCCAACCTGGATCTGGCAAGCCTACCCCCCATCCTCTGCCAGTAGCCAGAGGGGACATGGCAGCTCTACTCTGCTAACTTGCATGACATAAAACCTATTCACTTGACTCTATACTCCAGCCACATTTTTGTGAAATCCCGATAATGCCATACAATCTGTTCTGTGCATGAGGTGATATTGGATTGAGGGCAGAGGGGTTGCCTGCATCCATGTGCCATAAAGGGAGTTTTGTAAATATTATCTATGCTGTAAAAGCAGGGAATAGAAAATGTCGTGGCTCTACTTTTTCCCTAAATAATGAGGACAGAAGTGTGCTTCAGCACTGTATAAGGATAGTAGACAGACAAGAGCTGGCCAGAATTTTCCTAGTTTGGCAGAACAGGTGCACTTGCCAAGGAGTAAAAAGACTAATGCCAACAAAATAGAGGCTAAAAGGTTATGGCAACAATATTCTGGGTGACAGAGGTATACTCAACCTTCTATCTCATCTCTGTGTTTGGACTTTTTTTTTTAATTGCACTGCCATTAATAAGGAATTCTGACATAGGGAGAATGGGATTTTCCATATTCACTTTTAGATCCATGATAGTGGAAGGCTTTTTTGACTAGTAGACCGTCAAGCTTTCATTTTAATGAGAAGTTTCTTAAAATAAAGACTGGTAATGGGGGACAAGCCACACTGAGCATTTCCATACTAGCAATGCACAGTTAACACCTGAGCCTGAGGTAATGCCACGAAGTCACCTCCACACACTGGGCTCCATGGCAGATGTACAGCATTTCATCAGCAGATGAGCTGATGTAGAAAGAGTTTCCTGAAAGTGAAAAGTTGGACATATTGCTAAAATAACAGGACCAAACAGGTTCAAATCCCCACTCGGCAATAAATATCTCTGGTTGGTCTTAGTCCAGGAGAACAATTGCTGTTTAGAGCCATCGGGGGGGGGGGGAATTACAGTTGGTTGTTCCTGATATAGTCACAAATAATCAGGATGTTATTTTTTAAAAATGAAACTGTGTACACACCCATAATCTATAGTACAAACCATTCCTAAATATGAACATAGCAAAATTGCTGCAACGTGCCGATTTTGTATACATCATTTTGTTGGAGGGGTTGGATTGATTTGCCCTGGTGGTTCTGCACATGCGCCATGGTAGTTTCACCCCCTGCACTTATGCACATGCGCAAAATGAGGGGGGGAACCCGCCGACACATGCTCCCGCGCATCGGTAGTGTAGACACCAGGGAGCGACGTAACTGCGAGGTGAGATGGGGTAAGGGAGGTAAGTGTGATAGCGATTATCCAGATCAAATATAATCTGGTTAGAACAGTTTAACGCACTCTCAGCACGCCGTCTGACCGCACCCTGTAAGTCTCCAGTGTTTTTTCACACAAAGGAAATCAAAATATGTAAGCACTGTCTTTCGATCTCTCATTTTTAGGAAATGGGAAGTACATAAATATGGTCATGATAAGATGTCTATGGAATTACTATTAAGGCTTCGGTACATATGTGAGGGAGCTGCGGTGGCTCAAGTGGTTAAGACACTGAACTGCAGGCTGTGGAAGGTCACTAGTTCAGCAGTTCGAGACCTGAATATGCCGCATGACAGAGTGAGCTCCCGTCTCTAGTTCCAGCTCCTGCCAACCTAGCAGTTCGAAAGCAAGAAATTGCAAATAGATAAATAGGTACCACTTCGGTGAGAAGGTAACAGCGTTCTGTGCGCCTTGGTGTTTAGTCATGCCGGCCACATGACCACGGAAACGTCTTCGGACAGCGCTGGCTCTTCGGCTTTGAAACGGAGATGAGCACCGCAACCCTAGAGTTGGATTCGACTGGCTTTCGAGCAAGGGAACCTTTACCTTTACTTTACATATGTGAGAGCCACGTACTAGATGCTTATGAAAGAAAAGGCAACAACAGTAGTAGGAGATAGATGAGGACTGGAAAGGGAATTGTCCTACTTGTGGTCAGCTTTCATTGTTTGGTTGTATGATTAATTTTTTGCATCTGGAAATTAAGTTCCGGGTAGCTGTTGCAAAAAGACTGTTTTGTGGCTTGTTCCTGAGCAGGCTTTGACACCCAATCATAAGGCCTAGACTAGGGAAACTTCAAAGTAGCAAATTCCAAACTCAAACAAGGAAATTAAATGTAGCCAAGATGTGACAGAAGTTAAGAGGGGGCAATGTGGGAATGCAAAGCGTGATGAAGCTTCATTACTGGAGTTCAGTTTGTATATTTGATGATTTAGAAGCATGTTTGTGATATATGATTTATATGTAGTAGAAGAAGGTTTTCCCTGAAAATTAATAGGGCACGTGCATTTATGTAGCCTGCATTTTTACTAGCATTGTAGAATATACTCTCTAACTGCATGAAGTCAATGAAGGTATTTTTTTTTTTGTGAGTAGAATATATACACAAAGGGAGTAAACCTCAGCAAGGTCATATATTCTTTTCTGCTTCAGGGCATAAATGTATAATATTCAGAGCTTTCAGAAAGCCTTTCAATATTACTGCTATGCTTTTTGAATTTTTTTGTTTGTGTCATTTGCCATTGTTATGTGGTTATGATGTTAAAATGCTTCAGATGTGATACAGTGAAATGTAGACAGCTTTGCTACTGTTGGTTTCACTTTGGAATTTAGCTGCTCTGAAGTGAGATCCAGGTGGGCAGCCGTGTTGCTCTGCAGTAGAACAAAGTTTTGAGTCCAGTCGCACCTTTGAGACCAACAAAGTTTCATTCAACGCATGAGCTTTCGTGCGCCTGTGCACATGAATGCTCATACCTTGAATGAAACGTTGTTGGTCTTAAAGGTGCCACTGGACTCAGACTTCGTTCTACTCTGGAGTGGTGAAGTATTCCCATGAGCCAATTTAGTTTGCCCTAGAAAATAATATGCAAAGTGTATCAGGATAGTCAACTCAGTTCAACAAGTTTTTTACAAAGCAAAATCATTGGTAGATTGTGACCAATGAAAATTGTCTGATGTTTTGGCAAAGGTACCCATATGGCATACAGAGGCCCCTGCCACACGGCAGGGAAAACACCGGTGAAAGTGCGGCTAATTAGAGCCGCACCAAAATAGAGACGCTGCGGGCGGGTTCCCCCGGATCCCGTGAGCTGTGCGTCGTTGCTCCCCGGCACGATCAGATGCCGGGGAGGAAGAGACGAGTGGGAGGGAGAGGCTGCCGAACTGCGCATGCTCGTGCTTGCGCAGTTTGGCTGGGGGCCAGGGATGCGCCGGCGATCCTGCGGCCGCAGTTGCCACGGCCCTTTCGATTGAACCACCCGGTTAGGTGGTTCTTTTTTGGTGCGTTTTTCGGCAGAAGGGATGGAATGGGGACGGGCGCAGCACGATTGCCAGATGTTGCTGTGGGATCGCGCCCGTTTGCTGCGGCCCCGATCCGTCCCTCTCCTGGCCCAAAACCCCTCGTGTGAACAGGGCCAGAGAACAACAATTACCTTTGCCAAAACATCAGACAATTTTCAAAGGTCACAATTTCATTATTGCATTTGAAATGACTGAGCACACTTGGAATATGATTATCCATTTACCCAGGCAGTATGGATATACAACAAAAAGTCCATCCAAATACTGACCAGGGCCAATCCTGCTTAGCTTCCAACATCTGACAAGATCCAGGTAAGGGCCATTTTTGCTTTAATTACTTTTAAGTTCTCTTAAATGCAGTATATGTTGTTAATCCTCTTTAAAAACTCATACTGTTCATACAAAGAGGAGTTAAAAGTGAGGAACGAATGAAAACACAGACTCTACTTTTCACATGTTTACGCCTGCATTGTTTACTTGTGCGAATATCATCGGGAGAGGACTAGCTCTGTCCCTTCCCGGGTTGCTTCTGTCCACCACAGTATCTGACTACAGCATCTAATAATATGTTACATTATTGTTACACCTTCCCAGGTCCACCACAAGGACTGTTGATCAAAAATGCCTTGCTAGTTCTGTGCTTTAAAGTCAATCGCTAGGAGTGCAGGGTCCCAATTTGGACTGAGATTGTAGAGCAAAGGGAAAGGGGGATTCAGCCTTTTCTACTCTCTTTGTTTTCCTGCCTTGAAATGGCCCCAAGAAGCTACTACTTGACCCACTGGAGAAACCTTCATGCACTGAATGGTATGTGCAAGTTTTTCCAGTGGGACTGCAGACAGCAGCTCTGTAGGGCTGTTTAAAATCGGAAATAGAGCAGGGGTGTGGGCTAAAGCCCTTTACCCTGTGCACAGTGGTCTAAATCCAAATCAGACAGCTGCCTGTCTTGGAACTGAGTTAGAAGCTAGAACTAGAAAGGCGTGTTTGATCAAAACCTCATTTTTTTAAAAAATGATATTTTTATTTTTTTCCAACAAGATTACGTCATCAGTGAATTAAACATAATCAACATAAGTTCCTTCACTCGTATTTTAGTCAACATAAACTGTTCTATGATAACATATTTTCAATAGGAGTACATTCAGAGAAAAACAGAACTTCTTAAGGTAAGAAAGATATACGTATACCTAACAAAATTTTTAACAAAGACTAATTTAACCATATAGCATTATTTTGTATTTGGCTTCAGTAATGCTTTCCCAGTCAAATGTTATTTTTTCTAATATAGGGTATCATTTGCTCAAAGGATTGTATATTTCACATTCATTTTGGTCATTGGTATTGTATATGGAAATTGTTTCCAACATAAAAAGGTCCCATATTTTGTTAAGCCATTGATTAATGTTAGGAGGGTGGCGGTCTTTCCAGTTTTTAGCTATTGTTACTTTTGCCGCCGTTATTAAAACGTGAAATAATTTTCTCCTTATGATAGGTGGGCTTTCATCTAGCCAAAGGTTTAGAAGCAAGATTTTCGGGTCAAGAGGTATTTCATAGCCGGTAAGTATTTGAACGTGTTTTGTAACTAACTTCCAGAAGTTTTAAATATGCTTACAGGTCCACCAAGTATGGAAATAGTCACCTCTTTTTCCACACAGTTTCCAGCATAGTGGGGAAGCTTGTGGGACTATATGGGAGATTTTTGCAGGTAACAGGTACCATCTCAGAAGCACTTTTGTTGTTGCTTCTTGAATCTCTAGGGATTTCAAGATATTATTTTGAGCCTTCCAAATAGTTTCCCATTGGTCATTGCTAAATGTTTGTTTAAGGTCTGAATGCCAAGCTGATTGATAGCTCATTATTTTCGTGTTGGAATTTTCTAGTAGGATTTGGTATATTTTGGAAATTAAACTTCTTTTTTGTAGCCTTTAAATAAAATACGTTCAAAGTCCATAATCGGAAGTGAAATTGTTTGCTTAAATCCCGTAGACTCTATTAGGTGCCTCAATTGTAGGTATTCAAACCAATGAATCTTAATATTGTGTTGCTTTTCTATTTCAGGTTTCGTGAGAAGCTTATTTTTACTAACTACATTGATTATTCTGGTGATGCCTGCCAGCCTCCAGGTAAGGTAGGTGTTATGTTCCTTGGCTGGTTGAAACCATTGTTGCTCAGTTGAGAGTGTGGCATGGTTAATTTGTCTTTATTTTGATACCATATTCTGAGTGTGGTCTTTAGGTATGGATTTATTGATTTTTTAGATAGTGAACTGCTTTGTTTTCCCCACATCATCTCCCGCGTGTTGGTATTATTTGAAGTAGTTTCTTCGATCCAGGACCAGTCTAGAGAGTCGTTATCATGATATTGTCTCTGTAGTGTTGCTAGTGTTGTTGCTTTGTAGTATAATAGTAAATCGGGAGCAGCCATTCCACCTTTTCTTTTGGATCTTCGGAGGGTGTTGTGAGGAACTTGAGGTGCTTTTAACTGCCATATAAACTTGTTATCTTTTTGCCATTTAATTAACTGTTGGTCTGAAAGGTACACTGATAGAGTTCGAAAACAATATAAGTATTTAGGTGAGATGTAGGATCTTACAATAGTAATTCTGTCTGTCCATGTGAAATTTGATAGCCGTGACAATGTTCTTATGAATGCTTGTAAAATTAACTTTAACAAGGTCTGAAAGATCCAGAGGTATATTTATACCGAGATATTGGAAGCAGTTTTGTGTCCATTGATATGTATAATTATTTTGAATATTGTTTTTCATAGTTGGTGTTATATTTGGGTATAAAATTGACTTCTTGTGGTTTACTTTTAGACCTGCTATGATGCTGAATTCGTCTAGAGTTTTTTGAAGTGCAAGGAGGGAGGCTTCTGGGTTGGTCATATATAGGATAATGTCGTCAGCAAACAAACTAGTCTTAAATTCTTTGTTGTTGATGGTAATGCCTTCTGTTGTTGGGTTTTGCCGTATTACACGGCAAGGGGTTCCATTGCTAATGCAAAAAAATTTGGTGAAGTGGGCATCCCTGTGCCTCTGCAGAGAGTTATGTCTTTTGAAGTCGCTCCATTGACTAGTAATTTTGCTTTCAGTTCTGAATAGATTGCCTGTAGTGACCTACGAAAAATGGGTCCAAACTGCATATGGCTTAACAGGTTATCAAGCTATTTCATTTCTAAAGAATCGAAAGCTTTTTTGATATCTATCGACAAAAGCATTGAGTTGATGCATTTGTGTTGTCTGCCATAATGTATAATGTTTAAAGTTTTACGTATGTTGTCTGAGATGTCTCTAGACTTGATGAATCCGGTTTGGTCTTTGTGTATGTAATTTCCAATTATTGGCTTCAATCTTGCTGCTATAACAGAAGTAAAAATTTTATAATCAATATTGAGCAGGGATATAGGGTGAAATGATTTAGGGTCTGTAGAATCTTTCCCTTTAGGAATTAAAATTATGTTTGCAGCTTTCCAAGTCTCCGGGAGCTGTCCAGTTTTTAGGATTTCATTGCAGGCATCTGTAAGTGGTTTATTTAGCATGGCAACAAATGTTTTATAGTATTCTGCAATATATCCATCAGGGCCTGGTGCTTTATTCGTTTTAAGATTTCTGATGGCATCTTCAATTTCTTGAGGCCATATAGGTTCTTCCAATTGTTGGTAATGTTCTTCGGTAATTTTATGGAGAACTTCTACAGATTTCAGATATGATTGAATATCAGGGATTCTAGGATTAGTTGAGGAATAGAGTGTAGAATAGAAGTTTTCTAATACTTTGATGATGTCAGCCATTGTAGATTTCAGCGTGCTATTCAAGTCTTTGATGTTACCTATGAAACGCTCCTCTTGCCTTTTTTTGAGTTGCCATGCCAGGTATCGGAGCTTTTTTGGGCTTTTGAGTGTGGTTGCCTGGTGTATATTAAAATTTGATTTTCTGATCCTTAATGTGTCAAGTAGTTCAAGTTGTTTCCTTGCATTTTGAAGCCTCTGGTATATTTTGGGGTCGCATGTTGTCATGTTTTTTCTCAAGTTCTTGTATGGATTCTATTAATTCCTTTCTAATCTTGTTTTTTTCTTTTTTGCAGTATGCCAGGAGTGAAATGCATTTCCCTCTCAAGACTGCCTTAGAGGCTTCCCATATAATGGATTGAGAGATCTCTGCTGTGGTGTTTATACTGAAATATTCTTGAAGATGTGCTTGTATCTCATATTTTAACTTGGTGTCATGGCGAAGAGTCGGACTCGACTGTGCGACTGAACAACAAACATATAATAAAAGCTTATTGAATTTCCAAGATGGTGTATATGAGTGGTCTTTTGACAACTGAAGATTGCACATAACAGGAGCGTGGTCTGACCATTTTTGTGTACCAACTTGGGATATGGTACATTTCTGTGATAGTACATGTGTAAGTAAAATATAATCTAACCTAGTGTATGTGTAATATTTGCTTGAAAAATAAGTGTAATCTCTTTCTTTAACATGTTGTTTCCTCCATATATCACATAAACCAAAGTTTTCAACTAATGTGTGCAGTTGCGTGTGAGGATTTTCCTTCTGATATTTGTATGGTTTAATAGAATTGTGGGAAGTTCTAAGTTTTTTTCCATTAAGTAATTGAAGTCTCCCAGAATTATGGGTCCTTTTTGAAATTTTGTAAGTTTAGTTAAACTATTTTTTAAGAATAGAATTTGATTTTTGTTCGGGGCATATATGGGTGCTACCGTGATGGGTTTTTCATTTAGGGTTCCCCTCAGAAAAATATAATGTCCCGTTTGATCTATTTCAAAATGTTCCAGTTTAAATCTAGTGTTTTTCGAAAATAAAATTGCAACACCTTGCGATTTTGATGATCCATGTGCTAAATATTGAGCGCTGAACCAGTTGTTTGGGAGTGCTTTGTTGCCTGCTTTGATATAAGTCTCTTGTAGGATTGCAATATTTATTATTTGCTTTTGCAAGTCTTGTGCTATACGTTTTGCTTTAATCTTTGAATTGAACCCTCTACAATTTAAAGTAAGTATTTTAATCTCAGCCATATCTCATTACTAGCCAAAGCATAATAATATAAGTTTTAAGTTATCCATTATCTCTACTTCTCTTGTAATATTTGGTTCTCATTGCCTTGTTTTTGTTAACAATAAGCCTACTAGAGTTTGTATTCTGAATCTGCTTACAATACCAATTATAAAAGCAAAGTCTTAACATTGGCATATTCCCTTTATGGGCATTGCATAGCATATGAACTTTAGCACTATAAGTATCTAAAAGCAACATTTTTCCTTTGTACACCTGTACCTTAAGATATGTTTTCATCACTTGTTGAACCATAAACCTCTGCGCAAAATCTTGTAGTAATAATATTCCTATTGTGCTTCTATAACTATTCAAACATACACACAATGTATTGTGAAGAAACTCTATTAAAAACAGATCCCCCCCCTTTCTCCCCTCCCCTACAGTCTCCCCTCCCCTGCAGTCTCGGTGTGCGAGAAAGTTCTCAGCACAAAGCTCTAGGAGCTTTTCCTGGAGAACTACTAAGCTAAGTAACAAAAATCCAAATAACTATCTCCAATAAGGGTTCATGTCTGTGTCCTGAGCTGCCCCCCCCTCGCCTGAAACTAATCAACAATATGATAACAATCCCAAGTATTAAGCTATGCCGTCAAATGTTAAATATAAAAACCTGGATAACAATATATGGCTTGACTTTCAAGACTTCAGTTCGATGTAGTTGTGACTTCTACATCTGTAGCAAGCAAACATCAGGTCTCTTTAGTAAGTACTTTCAAAGATGTTTTCAAATGCCAAGAGTGTATTTAAAAGTTCATGCAATGCCTCGTAGGGATTCTGCTCCATTTGTACGGTGAGTTTTGTCCATCTCTCTTACATTTTCTAATTTGGTTTGGATCTAAGTCCATGTCTTCCTCCTGTGATTTCGGTGGTATGTTCAGGCCAATGGAGCAAGGATTCACCTGAGTCTATATCGTCTGCTCGGTAGTTCTTGCCTTGATATCTTACTTGAAGGCTCCCCGTCTGTGCCCAGCGGTATTTGATTTCTGCTTCAGTAAGGCTTTTTGTTATAGGTTTTACGTTTCTCCTAATTTGTAGTGCTTCCAGTGGTACATCAGGGAAGGCATGTATATCGTCATTGAATTTAAAGCTTCTTTTTTCTTTGGCTACTTGCAGTACTTTAGTTCTCAATCGGAGATCCAGGAATTTAGCCAATATGTCACGTGGGCCTCTGCGTTTGTCTGCTGCTGTTGGCCCCAAGCAGTAAGCTCTCGTCAGCATTGGTGCTACATCGTCGAAGTCAATTACTGTGGCCAGCCATGTAGATAGGAAGGAAGTTAGTTCTTCGTTTCCTTCAGCGTGTTCTGGGAACCCATGGAATTTTAGGAATCTCTCTCTCATTCTGTGTTCCAGCAACAAAATTCTCTCTTTGGCCCATGCATCATTGTATTGCAAAGTTTTAACATCATCCTGGTTTGCCACAGAGGCTTCAAGTGTCATATCTGCAGTTTGCACCACTTTTTGCATGGAAATTTGTAGTGCTTCCATTTGTTCCGACATTGGTTTGAACATAGCATTAATGTCCGCTAGCATGTCTTTTTAAAATAATCTGAGGATGTCCATAAGATCTTGCTTCATTAAGCCGGTCTGTTGCGAGATTGTTTCTGTTCTGGACACCATTTTGTTGTCTGCTTGACTTGGGCTTCTCGGAGGTCCGTTGAGTTTATCCAGGTGAAATTGAGGTTTTCAGTGTGTCGCTGTAGTGTCTCCTGTATGGTGTCGCGTTCCGTTCAATCTGCCCATTCCAGGTGAATTTATAGGATTGTGCTTCACTAGGTTTTTCGGCGGAGGAGGAAGGGTGGCTCAGGAGCACAATCAATTGGCATCTGCCATCGAGCTAGCTGACGCCCTGCCCCTTCGATCAAAACCTTATGGCAGACCCAGAAAGGAAGCAAGGGTATTGTAACAAGCCCTAGGAATGTTGTTGAAAAAGAGCAGAAAGCATCTCTGGGGGATCTCCACATGAACTGATTGAACATTTTGTCATGGGGGATAGATAGAAAACAATGGCATTTGAAAGTTTATTTTTAAAATCTATGAACAGTTCACATATAGATTTTGCACTAAATAAAAATGAAATCCATGTAATATTTTTTGTTAGGACCAACCAAATTAACAAAAAAAAAGTCTTTTTTTTTAAAGCTTACCCAGTATAACCACCGGATATATAATGCTGTTGGCTTATACACTAGCAAGTTCATCTTGCATTCTGTGACCATACAGCTCTCCTCCCCCATCTCTGCACTGTACCTCTGATCAGGTCTCCCCAAGGCTGCTACTAAATCATGGAACATATGCCGTCATGCCTAGTTTGGCCCTTATTTTTGTTGGTGACAGTAGAACTGTCCCTGCTTTTGCTCTTCTCTATTTATATGGTTGTTTTGTTGTTTATCAAATTTTGCTCTCTAGTTAATGTGGGAGAAATGTTGGGTTAGCTTATTTGAGATTTCTGGGGTTTGCGTAAATATCATACAATGCAGTGCTACTGCACTTTAAGCACTATCGATTTAGGCTGAAGTAACCATGCATTAGGATTATTATGATAAACATTATGCTATATACATTGGAGGTCTCTGTGTAAGAGATGTCCCTTTCCCCACATTTTATAGTGTGTGTGTGTGTGTCTATCTATTGCCCTCCCTTCCTGCGAAAGGGCTCAGGACAGATCACAGCAATAGTTAGGCCATTCAGCAGCACAAATATAAAAATAAATAGATAATTAAAACAGTAAAACAGCATTTAAAATTAGGATGTGTTGGGCCTCAAAATATTTTCAATACCTTTCTATATTGCAAATATGTATGTTTTCAGACTATACTTTACAAAGTAACAGCAACTAACTTCATTTTAAGCCTATACTAAGTATGCTTGAAAATAACTTATCCAAAGTTCTGACTTGCCTCAGATTTTAACTTTTATGTTCATACAGAATTGTACCAACAATGCGTAACATTTATGAAAATGTTTACTAACGCATTGTCTAAAGTTACAACATAGTCCTCTCATACATAAAGTGAAAATAAACTTTAATTGCTTGGAAATTCCCATGAGTTGGGGGTTTTCTATATTGAAGTAGGTTTTACTTGGATCTGACATATATATCCACTTAGAGAATTCTGTTAACTTCTCCACATCCTACCATTGTAGTTACTGATAATTTCAAAAAATATTTTAAAGAACTGCTTAATTAAAATTTGTACTCATTTCCACAGATGATGATTCATATTAGGTGTAAACTACATCTTGTGTTTGGCCATAATGAATAATCTTTAAAAAGAACAAATGCAAGCACTTCTGTCATGAAATATTTTATTCAGTGTAGTATAATTAAAAGTTGAATAATATCATGCTTCAGTTTTTTCATTTGCAAGCTGTAAAAATAGCACTGACCTCCAGACAAATGCAGTCTTCCCTTAATTACTTCAATGAGGATTAGCATGAATGAAAGGTGTTGTAACTGAATACCCATAACAGAGTTCTCTCACAGGTACTTAATAAATGCTTGCATGAGGCTGGTGCTTTTCTGAGGGTGCCCTAAGGGGATTTTGTAATAGTTTATCTATCCCCAGCTATTTCTGCACTGAAATCATTTGAGACAGGGTGCACTATGTAAGGTGATGCATAACCCATTAATATATTTTATTCACCAATACTAAGCATACCTAGTGGGCATACATTGTTTTCAAACTAAGCATACCTAGTGGGCATACATTGTTCTTCAAACTGGTGAACTATTTGGAGTACAAACCAGAATCTGCCAAAAACAAAGAACTGGATGGAATTACACATTTCCACTATGATGGTAGATGAGGAGTTCAGTTGTATGAAACACCATGTGGTTATCCATTGATCAACCAGAGAGATCCCTTATCAAAAACAGTCCTCCAGTACAATTGAAAATCTGGCCTGGCTCAAAATGTACTTCATGCTGGATGTTACAAAAAACTTCAAGCAATGGACTCTAAATTAAAGCTACTGCACAAGTTGTCCTTACCACAGGCGTGCTACAAAATATTTTAAAACAAAATTTAGACCCCATTTTTCTGTCCTCATAAGAGCCACCAAAGAAGCTAACAAGTTAAAATATGCATTATAAAATCACATCTTAAAAACCATTAAAACCAACAACAAACATATCAAAACAATTAAAACTAGAACTAAAACACATATGAAAACATACATACAGTTAAAACATTGGGCAGCTTGGCAAATAGCAACTTGGTGGCAAGTTCATTTGCACAAGTGTCCCCTCTAATGTGAGTTCGTGTACACTCATACATTTTTAGCTGGGGACGCACAGATTTTTCCCTGAGTGCACAGCATTTTCCCAGCCAGCCCCACCCTTGGCTGCTCCAGCCTGACTGTAGGATGCTGTGGATGAGTTGTTCCCTGCTCCAACCTGTGCTCTGATGCTGGGGCCACCTCCTCCACTGTCGCTCTGACCTTGGGGCAGGGCCCTGCAGGCAACACCTGAGCACGCAGGCACCGAGGAGGTGGGTTTTTGCAGGGGGGAATGGGGGAGGCTGTGCATCAGGTGGGGAGAAAGACTGGCCATAGGGGTATGAGAATGGGACAGCATGCCCCATTTAACCAATGAAATATGAGAGGTCCATTTCTTGATTCAGCCCATTTGGGACCAGCGTGTCCAATCTATGTATCCAATAGCATTCTTTCTGTGTCAATAGTTCATTAATGTCCACAGGTTGTCCAATCTATGTATGATATTTATAAATAACCATACCAGTGCTATGACTGTCTGCATTGGGACATTGCTGTGAAATAAGTATAGACACTTTAAAAAATTGTTAAAACTGCAGGATCTTAATGAGGATGAAGCCCCAAGGGAATGTTCTATTGGTTTAACCATACTGGTGCTCTGACTGTATTGGGACATTGTTGTGTAATAAGCAGGGACACTTTTAGAAGTGTCATGGTTGCTCTCAACTGCAGGATTTTAATGAGGATGAAGCCTCAAGGGAATGTTTTATTGGTTAAACTATACTGGCACTATGACTGTCTGCACTGTTGAGAAATAAGCATGGACACTTTAAAACATTTTCAGAAGGGTTATGATTGTTGTAACCTGCAGGATTTTAAAGTGGATGGAGCCCCAAGAGAATGTTTATTCCATGAATTTTATATATTGGAACAAGGATGATTAACACATGGGCACTTTAAGGAAAGGTCTTTTTGACACAGTTGCTCCTGATTATGAGGCTTGGAATGAAAGAAATAGACTGGACAAAGCTCCAAATTTACAGCTGTGTGATAGAACTTGAAAGATATGTTCTCCTAGATAAGTTATTATGTTTGTCACAAAGGAGGGAGATATTTTAATATTTATAATATAAATAAGGATGAATGAAACTCTACTGATGTATTCATATTTTTGTATTTCAGTTCTGATGGGACCCTAGAAAATGCTGCTGTTTTAAGAGCTTTATACTCACAAAGAGAATGTATTGCACCTTAGGTCTTGTATGTATATCACTGCCCTTGAAAAAGACTGTATTCAATATGGGTAAATTACTAGAGTCCCGTGGGACTAGTGATTGTGGAACTGACAAGGTGCTGTTAGAATGTTTGAACATAGTGTGAACCTGGACTTCGATGTATTATTTTGGTGAACTTATGTTTGGTAATACTTGACACCAATATTTACATAATAGTATAGAAAAATTAAGAAAAGAAAAACAAAAAGCACAAAATAGATCTACCTTAAGCATACATCCATTATACACAGTGTCATATATTTTTTCATATCCACCTGGAGGTTGACAACCCTAGCTTGGGTATATTATGTTGGTCTTTAAGGTGCTACTGTTCTTTAAGGTGTCACTTAAGGTGCTACTGTATGCTATAAATATGTAATATAATAGTTATAAAATGTTACGGCAATAATCTTTTAAAGACTAGTTTACATGATAGTCAAATCAGGTCCGCTCACAGCTTTAATGCTAACAGTTCTTTTGGCTCACAAATTAGAATTTTTGCTCACAAGTCTCTGCAGCTTAGAGGGAACAGATGCCCTTGCCATGCAGATCAGCATGAGCGCAATTCCAGCATGATGAGATCAAATCTTGGTTGTAAGAAACATTACAAGGGAAAGATGTTATGGTGGTATTTTCATGGTGAAAGCAATATATGTTGCAGCTCATATGCAATAACATTTCTGTGTAGTTTTGTGCCAGGAAAGTTATAATTAAGTGTGAAGTTTACACAGTAGTTATAATGAAGATGTCAGTGCAGAAATAGCTGGGGATACATTACAACTCATTAGCACAAGGAACCCTGGGCATGGGTAAGTTCCTTGACTGTGAGTACGTGCTAGCTGCAGAAGTACAGGGTCACGTCTCAGCAACACACCTGATTGGCCAAACACAGTTAGGCCATGTACATGCAGTCTGGCATATAGCAAAATCATTCATTCTAGTTTTATCCTTCCTCCCTTTGAGCCTGCTTTTTGTCTTGCCATCCTTTTGACTGTAGGTTGGGCCTTATGTGCCCAGAACACCTGCTTCTTGGATTTAGGACTTGGAGTTCTAGCTGTATCATTTACCTTCAGTCTGACCAGGTAACACTGAGGTCAATATACACCACTTTCATGTCAGCCCTGAAAGTGACATAGCACTCCACACAGTGCAGTTTTAAAATAAAAATAAAAAATCTACATCATTTGATATAGACAAGTGATCACTTGATATAGACATCACTTTCTATGTCTATATACACCACTTTCATGTCAGCCCTGAAAGTGACATAGCACTCCACACAGTGCAGTTTTAAAATAAAAATAAAAAATCTACATCATTTGATATAGACAAGTGATCACTTGATATAGACATCACTTTCTATGTCTATATACACCACTTTCATGTCAGCCCTGAAAGTGACATAGCACTCCACACAGTGCAGTTTTAAAATAAAAATAAAAAATCTACATCATTTGATATAGACAAGTGATCACTTGATATAGACATCACTTTCTATGTCTATATACACCACTTTCATGTCAGCCCTGAAAGTGACATAGCACTCCACACAGTGCAGTTTTAAAATAAAAATAAAAAATCTACATCATTTGATATAGACAAGTGATCACTTGATATAGACATCACTTTCTATGTCTATATACACCACTTTCATGTCAGCCCTGAAAGTGACATAGCACTCCACACAGTGCAGTTTTAAAATAAAAATAAAAAATCTACATCATTTGATATAGACAAGTGATCACTTGATATAGACATCACTTTCTATGTCTATATACACCACTTTCATGTCAGCCCTGAAAGTGACATAGCACTCCACACAGTGCAGTTTTAAAATAAAAATAAAAAATCTACATCATTTGATATAGACAAGTGATCACTTGATATAGACATCACTTTCTATGTCTATATACACCACTTTCATGTCAGCCCTGAAAGTGACATAGCACTCCACACAGTGCAGTTTTAAAATAAAAATAAAAAATCTACATCATTTGATATAGACAAGTGATCACTTGATATAGACATCACTTTCTATGTCTATATACACCACTTTCATGTCAGCCCTGAAAGTGACATAGCACTCCACACAGTGCAGTTTTAAAATAAAAATAAAAAATCTACATCATTTGATATAGACAAGTGATCACTTGATATAGACATCACTTTCTATGTCTATATACACCACTTTCATGTCAGCCCTGAAAGTGACATAGCACTCCACACAGTGCAGTTTTAAAATAAAAATAAAAAATCTACATCATTTGATATAGACAAGTGATCACTTGATATAGACATCACTTTCTATGTCTATATACACCACTTTCATGTCAGCCCTGAAAGTGACATAGCACTCCACACAGTGCAGTTTTAAAATAAAAATAAAAAATCTACATCATTTGATATAGACAAGTGATCACTTGATATAGACATCACTTTCTATGTCTATATACACCACTTTCATGTCAGCCCTGAAAGTGACATAGCACTCCACACAGTGCAGTTAAAAAAAATAAAATAAAAATCTCCAACTGCCACTCACAGCACACTACACCAAACTGGCTCTCTACCCTACATCACTTTCATGTGAGCCCTGAAAGTGACATAGCACTCCACACAGTGCAGTTAAAAAAAATAAAATAAAAATCTCCAACTGCCACTCACAGCAGTAGAACTTCTGACAGACTTGTTTCCTTTAGGGCTGCCAGGGGCCTCCTGCTGGGAGCCCTAAGTGAAAACAATCTGTCAGACTCAGAGGCAAAGAGATTTTCCTGCACATTTGGGGCAATCCCCAGATGTGCAGAAAAATCTGAACTCTATAAAAAACGATAGGGGGATACTTAAATCCCCCCAAAAGTAAGAGCTTTCCCTGCGCATGCACAGAGAACGCTCTGAGAACTGCCTCACCGCTGCCGCAGCTGCCATTGGGGTGGCAGGAGAAGGCTTGGCAGGCTGGCCACTCAGGCCTTGCTACTGCTGCCACGGGGGGGGGGAGAGCTTGGCGGGCCCGACAGCTAGGAGCTGCACGGGTCTCACCATTGGTTCCAGGGGGGTGGGGGAGAAGGCTTAGTGGGCCTTGCCATTGGTGCTGGGAGGGAGAAGGCTTAGCGGGCCCAGCAGCTGGGAGCCATGTGGGCTTTGCCATTGGTGCTGGGGGGGGGAGAAGGCTTGGCGGACCTGTATGGAGCTGCACAGGCCTCACCATTGGTGCTGGGGGAGAAGGCTTACCTGCGGCTGCTTCCTCCTCCTCCACGTCGATCTCCTCCCCCCGCAAGTATCGCAGGTCCCCCATCTTGTCTACATACTAATAGCCAAGGGTCCCCTGTTCGTGCGGATACTTATTTCTGCAAATCAGGGGCACATGGAGGGTAAAGGAACTTTTCTGCACAATTGGGGCATTCCCCTTGTGTGCAGAAAAATCAAAAATGTTTTAAGACGTATACAGGGGATACTTAAATCCCCCCCCCCAATAAAACTGTGTTCTCTGCGCACATGTACTTACTGAGCCATGGGAAAAGCAAATAACTGCCCCCATCCCTGCCCATGCCACTGCTAGGGCCACCAGGAAAAGCTGTTGGAGCCACAAAGTACCTACCATGGCAATACCCATCCCAGCCGCTGCTCGGCCTGCCGCAGCAGGACCCATCCATGTTGACGCAGGAACTGTCCCTGCCAGAAAATAGGACAGTAGGGGGACTCCCAAAGCCGCCGGTCTTCCCCCCTGCAGCCGGAGTCCCGCACCCCATCAGTGGCCGCTGCGGGCTTCTATCCAAAGGAGCAGCAGCATTGGAGAAGTGGCTAAGCCCAGTAGGTACACAAACAGAGCACTGAGCGGCCGCTCAGTGGGCTTCCCCACCAGCTTTTCACTTCACAAGCTTGAGGAGGAAGCAGCAGTGGCGGCATGCAGGAGAAGCAACCAAAGCCAGCCAGTCTTGCCACCCACTTCCCCCACCCTGTATCCCCATGCTGGAGAGAGCTCGGGCTCCCAACAAGAAAGCCCTGGAGCTGCGGGGCAGGGGCCGCCACCGCCACATCCCTCCCAGGCGAGCGGCCTCCCCACAGCCAGAAAAACGAGGACGAAGCTGCAGAAAGGGAGGCAGAAGAGGGGAAGATTGTGGGGGGAGGAAAGAGAGATAGGGGAGAGAAAGAGAGGGGCAGACTGAGAAGGGGGGGAGAAAAGAGGACATTGTCTGAGAAGGGCTGGGGTAAGAGAGGGGTGAGATATACAAGGGGTGAGAGGAGAAAGTAGTTAAGAAAGGATACCTAGAGAAGGGGGTAGGGAGGAAAGCTGACACAGAAAGGGTGAGAGGAGAAGGGGCGGTGAGGGAAGACTGATAGATAAGGGGTGGGTGCAGAAAGACAGGAGGGAACTTTCACAGAGAAGGGGGGAAAGGGAAGCAAAGACGGGCAAAATGTCCCCTCCCCACAAGTTTCTTGTGGGTCTCCCCTTGTTTATATACTATTAGTGACCTGTGGCCCACATCTGTGGATATCTAAATCTGCAGATCGAGGCTACACAGACGCTGAACAGATTTTTCAGCAAACTTCGGGGACTCCCCAGGTTTGCAGAAAAATCTGAAACCAACATTAAAATGATCATGACAAAACCATTCTAGCCAGGCCTGCCAGCAGATGGTGGCAGCTCCTGGAGGCCCAAGTAGAAGCAGGTGAGGATGCCAGCTGCCACTGTGGGCCTGGCACAGCAGCGAAGGACACTGGCAGCTGCTGCAGGTGAAGTGGTAAATGGTAGGACCTGGAACCTTGCCAGCCTCAGTGATGATGGAGTTTGGGATTCCCCCCATGAGTCTCCCCCCCCCGAGCTGTAAGGTTAGGAGATTCAGCAGCAATGGGGGTATGGATTCCTCACCCTGTGAGTATTGTGGGTCCCACTTGTCTTATTTACCCATATGTTCTATAAGGAGGGGGCTCTCATAAGGTTAGATATGGATGACCAGCTCTCTCAGACACAATGAGATTTGGGGACTTTTAATTTCATTAAGGATTTCTGATTCCATGTGTCACTGGACTCACTCTTTGTTCTACTGTTGCAGACCAACATGACTATCCACCTGAATTCAGCTCATCCACAGTTTAATTAGGAGAAAACCCTGTCTGTATCTCTTGCACTTCCTATGCTAGCCAATGAAAAATGACTTATCCCAGCTCATCCTTTTGGCAATCCTACCCCGCACTAGTCAGGAAGTTCAGAGTTTGGTTGGATGTTGTCCTAGAGCACGTATCTCACAATGGGGATTCCAAGACGGAAAGAGGCCTAGGGAAGCCACATCTTCAAAAGCAGGAAAAAGAATGTTCTTATCAAATTGTATTCACTTGTCTGAGACAATCCCAAACCTAATATCTGGTAGTAGCAGCAGACTAGATGGGCAATGCTTTCTCCTTTGTGTGCTTTCTCTCTTTCCTTGTGGCTACTCATAATTAGCCCAGAAATGTTACTTTTAGTCAAACATTAGTTTACTGACCAATAAGCCAGGCTTTGGAATCATTTCTCTTGAGTAATCAAGAAAACTGTCCTTCTCTCCTTCTGTATCTTCCAGTTGCTCCTGGATCAAGTCAAAGGGCATGGTGACAAAACTTAAGAGGGAAAGCAGCAAATGTATCTGAGAGGCTGGAGAAAATGATGGCTCAGAGGTGGGGGAAGGGATTACACAGCTTTGCTTTGTCTCCTGAGGAAATTCCTGGTGGGGGAGGAGCAATAACTAACCTGGCAGAGCTCATCCTTTGGCCATAGGATAAGTTCCAGGAAGGAAGTACAGAAATACAGAAACAGTAGTTCTCACACATAGCAAAAGTAAGAGAAGGCTGGGCTGAAACACAGCAGTATCCCCAACTAATGGAGAGATATATGCACAACTCAATCTAACTTCCAGTTTTCTATATGGCCAATTACGTTCTCAGGTGAATAAATAGAATAAATCTACCACTGAAGTGAGATAAGGAGCAAGCATAATTGCTATCAAATCACCATTCCAAGTAATCAGAATTGTGACAAAGCAAACTAGTATACTTTACATTGCACTAAGGACCCAAGGCTGGTACTGGAGTGTGCAGCAGTGTTCCCTCTAAGCTGAGTTAGTGTGAGCTAGCTCACAGTTTTTTAGCCTCCGGCTCACACATTTTTGTCTTCGCTCAGGAGGGATGGCTCCAGAGCAAACGAATTTATGCAGCAGCCAAATTGCTCGCTCACCACTTTAATGCCCGTAGCTCACAAAGTAGCATTTTTGCTCACGACTCCACAGTTTAGAGGGAACATTGGTGTGCGGTACAAAAATGATTTACTTCAGTGCTAATCCTTTGTTCTGCTTGAAATAATTACTACTTTTATTCAGACTACTTAGAAGATGGGTCCTCGACAGGGTGCTTGTCATGGCACCTGTGAATAACTTTCTTAGAGCCCACCAAATGTTTTCAGAAAGTGGATAGGGCCGGATAGGGCTCTTGTCCAGCAGGGCTTCTGATCTGCCACTGAAAATCTGATTGGCTATGCACATTAACATTGTTTCCGTGGCAACTGCCACTATTCTCTCCGACCCCTCTACTCCTCTGCACTTGGGCTTCCTCTCTCTGTGTGTGGCTCCGTCTCCTGCTGCAGCTGCTCTGTGGCTGGCTCTGTCTCCTTGTTGTTGTGCCCACCACCCCGTGTTAGAATTCCAAAGGTCAGAACATGGCTATCCAATACGTTCTCAAAGTTCTGGAAAGTAATTTAAGTTTAAATGAGCAAGTCGTAGATGAATGAAATTAAGAGATTTCAGAAAAGAAATATAGTCTGAACACACACAACCCAAGCCTTGTTCTTGCATCAGAATGATTAGATCTTGCGATTTGCATATACAAATAATTCAGCAACATTCACTGGCATTATAAATACAGCAAGATCAAATTATAAATGTAATAAAAGAAAATACTGTAAATGTACATACATATATTATAAAGATCTTGACATAAATTAAGTACAGTTTTGCATATACAGAAAAAGGCTTGAGTAGTAATACATTAAAATGATACTGCTTAAAGAAAATACTTCAAAATGTTGAAAACAAAGGTGTTCAGACTCATAAAAACTGATTCATAAAAGTCCTTTTAAAAACACTATCGAGTACAGTAGATATTTTTCTTTTGGGCTTGATTGAACCAAGCTATTAAGTATATGCTTTAGTAGAATGGGTTTCAAACATGCTACCACCAAAGAATCTTTTGGTCTGCCAAAAAGTTATGTTATATTGCAGAAGACTATTGTGTTCTAGAGTGTGATCTCAGTATGTGTAGTGCATCCAACAGGTGCATAGATCCTAGAAGTTTCCTATGTAAAGAAAGAATCTGGCCAGCCGTGTCTTTCTGAGTCTCAGGTCTTTAGTGCACTCTAATATGTGACACATCAAAGGAAATGAAGACAACACCCTCTTTCATTCTGTCATGTACACCAACATACATAAAAGATATACATTATCTCACATATATATAGCAAGATGCAAGAAGCATACAGAGACACTCAAAGAAAATACAAGACCCAATGCATGCATGTATTCTCTTCCTCTCATGTATGAAATACTGTGCCCAATTTCTTGGTTAACTGTGCACGGGCTAGCCAGGCTAGTGAAACACACAGTGAATACTTGTCTGATTTCAGCTAAGACTGATCTTGCAACTATTAAGGAGGTCGTAGCCAGGCTAGTGAAACACACAGTGAATAGTCTGATTTCAGCTAAGACTGATCTCGCAACTATTAAGGAGGTCAGAGAAGCCTACTTGAACCTGGAGTCTGTGCTACTTGTTACAATTTTCATTACCAGGGAGTATGAAGATGTCTATGGGCAGGGCCCATGCTAAGCTCAAATGCTGAGGCTAAGCTCTACACCTTCTACAGCAAGGGTGTTCTGACAAATTTGTGATGAAGTAAAAAGGAAGTGGTTTGGTTGTCCAGACTGCACAGGCCTGGGCCTGAACTTTAGATAGCCTGGGCTCCGATCCTTCCGCCCCATCCCCACTTAGCTGCATTACAGCATGCACATGTTTGCACATTTATTCAAGAATAATTAATTTTTTAAAAAATAAGGTGACAACTTGTGGGGCTTCAGGAACTGATGCTATAGATTGACTTTTCTGACTTCAGATGTCTGGCCAAACCAACATTCCTCTGCTGTTGTACATTGTGGGAGAAAAACAGAAATTATAAGGTGTCTTTTTGGGCAGCTTGCACACAGTTGTCAATCTTTTCATAGTTGAACAACAGCCAAGGAACCCAGGCTTCCTTACAACATAATCTGAAAAGCCCTTCTTTAATATTACTGCTTGTGCACTCATTCCAAGCAAAACATATACTTAAGAGCACTGGCAATCAGTGTCCATTGTCACACAAGACAATAAATTGAGTCACACAGTGACTAGTTTTGCAGATTAGAATGTATAATTTCTAATCACCATTTGGCATTTATTAATGCAATCCCATGCAGCGTATAAAAAAAACAACTGAGAAAACTCTTGTTACACTGCTGAATGAAATATAGCAGCCTTATTTGACTAAAAATCTGAACTGACAAATAAGCTTTCTAGGTTTGTGATTTACAAACTGATTATGTGGGATTTAAGGTAATTTGGTTGGAATCAGACCAACATTTTCTACATGTGCAACAGCTATTACAGTTATCACATGGGAGAATCTAGAGTTCACAGCCACGACAGCTTTAAGCTCTTCATGTGGTCCCATGGAAGTTGTGTGCTTTGGACCACTTCAGAAAACACAATCCTTCTGAAAACCTGGTGAGTGTAAAATGTTATTCTATGCTCAGAGAACTCTGCTCATTTAACTCCATGTTTCATGTCCGTGACTTTAGCAAAGCCAAAATATTTGGGTTTGGACTGACTTTTTTCTTTACTAGTCCTGTGGCTCAGGATGAATATCATAATAAGGAATCTTTGGCAAGGCTATGAGAATGGGGGATAAAAGAACAACTGTTTGGACTGATAAGCTACAGAGCCAGCTGGATAAGTGAGAAGTGGCCACTAACCCAGGAACCATGAATAGTGGGGTGTTGTTTTGGTTCCCCTCCCCCAGGGCACCATTTCTGGTCATTACATAATCCATGCTAACAGATCATTATGCAGAACTAGCTTACACAGTGCTGATGGATTAATAGAAGAAAAATTTGTATTAGGAATACTATATTCTTATTAATTAGACACACCAAAGTTATTTATTACTAAATAGTTACACCTTGCTCAATGTATTGGTGGTGAAAAGCACTGTCAAGTCATGGCAGATTTACTGCAACCCCATAGGGTTTTCTAGGCAAGAGACAAACAGAGGTGGTTTGCCATTGCCTGCCTCTGCATAGCAACCCCAGACTTCCTTGGTGGTCTCCCATCCAAGTACTAACCAGGGCTGACCTTGCTGACCTTCAAATATCTGATGAGACTGGGCTAGCCTAGGCAATCCAGGTCAGGGCGCTCTATGCATTGGAGAGTGTTTTTCACACATCCAAGGCTGTCAGAAGTAGCATTCAAAACATCATGTGCAGAAACTACAGTTTAAGAAGGAACTGAAAAGTTTTATGGTGTGTGTATGATCCTGCTTTGATGTGTTTGGATGTTCAGTGGGTGGGAGTCTTAACATATTATAGAGTTTCAAAAAACTAGGCTAGAAAGCTTATTTGACATTCAGCTCTTAGCCAAATTAATAGTGTTTGCTTTGGGGGTTAAAGAATTTAACATCAATTACCTTTAACAATAAATTCTATTCATTAAGTGCATAACTACTGTACAAATACATATACATTTAGAGAAGTGCATTACTGGGAAGACGAAAGCAGTAGATGGCAGTGCTTTAAAAAACGGTGTGCTTAAAGACTAACCTGAACTGTTTTCAATTCAATTAAATCAGCAAATGTAGAAACCTGGAAGTTTTCTACAGTGTTAGAAGTATCTATTTTCCCCTGTCCTAGACACTGTATTAAAATGAAAATGGAATAAAGCAGTGCAGGACATAAAGTGATCAGGTTAAAGTCTATTTAGTTTTCAATAAGGCTTTTAAGGATAAGCCAGAAGTATTGCATAATAGACATTTATATAAACTAAATATTTGTCTTTGTGCTCTTTTATACATGCACCTGGGAAATCGGAAAATAGTTATAAAATGTACAGTATGTTGGGGGGGGGGATTTCCTCCCTAGTTAATTCTGTTTGGATTGTGATATCCTATTTTTAAGAACATATATTTTTTAATGATATTTTCTTCATACTAACAAGAATTTGTTTTATACATTTTCATAAAATTACAAAGAAATTTTGGGTTTATGTTGCAACCATCAGAGTGATATTACAGTCATTAGAGTAAAAACCCAATATGCAATCCCCTGTGCTAGCTTTGTGCTCTAAAAGTGCATGACTGATTGCACACTAAATTCTATAGGCGCTCCTATGTGCATCTGGAGCTCCAGGGGAGCAAGGACTTTCTCATTGACTCAAATACTGGGGCAGCCATGTGCACATATTTGCCTGGAAGTATATGGTATTTATTTCAGAGGATGTTATTCCCACATAGTGGCTGACCCTGCTAAAATCAGTTATGACTCAAGTCACCACTAACTCATCCCATAGTTTTCAGTGGTTCTTAGTCACAATTAGCTGTAGACGGATCACGGCTAGTGCCTTTAAACTCAAAGAACACATTTTTCTGTATATGTAGTATTTTGTTTCAGGGTTTAACTCTATTTGCAAAAAACAGGGAAAATATCTTTTCAATGTGTAAAATAGTTCCAAAATATTTCTAAATGCAATTGCAAATTAAATGATACTTTGTGTTAACATTTTTGAAAGCAATGCATAAATGTAACTTAAAATGACTTTTAAAACTGCTTAACTAAATTCAGCAAACTCTGTATTTATACCGTGATGCTGACAGTTTGTCATTAAACAGGGCTGCCTAGTTTGATTATAAAAAGATATACTTTTAAAAACAGAAATTAAAACTCATGTTGTTACTTATGGAGGATTAGACACACACTGGTCTATTGATCCACTCAAAAGAATTGTGCTCAACTGTAGGTATGTTAGCTGTAACAAGAAATGAATATAAATGTGCCTAAAATTAAGACATACTGCTACAGAATATCAACATCTAGCAGTCCCTGCATATTGGATTGTATCCAAAAACCACGAATGTAAAGGAAACAGATGCCAGTGCTGTTCTGCAAATATTTGCGGCAAGAGCTTCCACACAGTTCCACAGAGCTTACACAGTGCTGTAACAGTTAGGCTGTTAGTAGTCTGAAAACATCTGGGTGTGAAGTATGGCACCAAGAACACAAGCACACACAGCTATGGAGCTGGACCCTTACATTTATAGGATCCTGGTGCTGTGTGATGTGACTACTCCAGAGCTTTGATGACTCTTCCTGAGTTGGACCAGAGGTACAACTATAAGTAAAATTCATTGCTTTATGACACTTTGATTACTGGACAGGAAAGCTATCAGAGTGGTGTTAGTTGCTAAATTGGGGTAAAATTGGTCAGGAAGAAGAGAGGATGAAATTAAATCAAGGTGATTCCAGATGTTTTCTTGGGAACCCATTTGTTAGACATTCAGCCACCTGACTTCACTTCCAAATATTTTATCAGGCTGGTCTTCTGACTGGCCTCCATTTTGGGTCATGTTTGGGCCAGGCAGTGTGTTGTACTTATGATATCAGGAGTTATATTGTATGAAGGGTGTCTGGGCTTCTTTTCTCTCTGGATGCCAACTACCCATCTGCAGGAGGAGGGGTCTGCTAACAAGGCTGTATAGCAGTTCCCATGCTTGCACAGGAACTTATGCCCAACTCTTGTGCAAGCGAAAGAACATCTTTGGATTTAGTTTTACTTTTGTTACCCAACACCCTAGTGCAAGATGTAGAAAAGCCCTTCCATGAACTAAAGTTACCTTCCACATATGGAAGAGTGCTTTTGGAACCAATCTGCTATCTTCTGCAGTCAGTGGTTGCCATTGGTCTCAGCAGGTTTTATCCATGGGGCAAAGTGCTACTGAACATACAAGCATAAAAATAAAATGCAACAGGACAATCCACCAGGGCCTTCTGTGCAAACATTATGGGAATAAATTTAGCTTTCATAAAAGTATATATATGAACACAGGCTGCCTACAATCATTTCATAGAGGTTCAAGCTTTGCACAGAATTCCCTAATATACTGGGTTAGTTCAGACATAACATGAAATCATGGTTTATTTTACAGATGGCTGTCTGTGAAACCAGGGTTCAACTTGCAGATAATTCAAATCCTGGCTTGCCTTGATAAATGCTAGTTTCATTGCCTTCTTATTTCTCTTACTCCCCCCACAAAGACCCAGTTTGTATCCTGGCCTACGTTGTGACAAGGATGGCACCAGAAAATAGGGTTGCCAGGTCCCGCTAGCCACTGGCGGGTGGAGGAGATAGAGTTGCCAGCTCCAGGTTGGGAAACTCCTGGAGATTTGGAGGTGGGACCTCAATGGGGTACATACAGTCTGCCCTCCAAAGCATCCATTTTCTCCAGGGGAACTGATGAGCTGTAATTCTGGGTGATCCTCAAGTCCCACTTGGAGGCTGGCATCTGTACCAGGAAACAAGCCAGGATTATGCCCAGATGTCCATGTTCAAATGCCACATAAAACCATCATTGACTATCTGTGGTCAGTAAATCAACTTCAAACCATGGTTTCTAATCCTGGTTTGATGTACCCTAAGTGGCTCACGTTTTGAGGAAATTCTGGGATTAATTTTACCAGACAGTCTAGTATACATTTTAAAAGCTTGTTTTAGCTTTTTGATATGGATATTTTGAATGGACATAGAGGTCTGCCAGTAAAATAGTATAATGGGAGTATTGGTTAGAAAAGAACTGGATATGAGTAGCCAGATATGGAGACCCCCTTTAGAATCTTGAGGAAGGAAGAGCAGGAGATGTGGTTAAGGAATGTTAGCTGACAAAGGTCAGTTACATTTGATCTAGGTGGACTGAGGACTGGTACATTTAATCTATGTGGCTGAGAGAAATGTATGCAGGAGGATATACGATAATTTCACAATTGTTATCCAGCACCCTAATGCAAGACGTAAAAAACCCATCTACTTGCTCAGGTCGCGAAAACAGATTTTAATACTAATAAATATGAATATTGTGTGGTTTTTTAAAATCATAAGCAGCATCTTTTGAATGAAATTGATGATGCTTATCTTGCTAGACTTCCATGTCTATTCCCCATGTACCAGTGAACTGTACACAAAAGTAGTTTGGCCTTAAACTAGGACTTTACAGTAACTCTGAGTAAAGCCGACACTGCATACTCAGAGTGGTGGCAGCAGTAAAGGAAGCAGAGGTAGGTGGAAAGGAAGGGGTCAGTCATTTAAGCACCCTACCTAGACTCACTATCTAAGTAAAACATACAGTAGCACAGCAAGGTGCCACACATTCACCACAGTTAGTTTAATTAAACCATAATTTCATGTGAAATCTGAAATGAACCACTGTGACCACTAAGTGGAACTTGCTTCAAATGAAATAATTGCATGTTGATAAATGTATGCATTTTGGCTTTAGCACATCTGCTGTAGTTAATCTGCTTTATCAACTTTAGGGGTTATTTTATGAATTATTGAGGGCTAAGCATTAGAAATAAAAGGCCACTATGTTACAGGTGTTTAGGGAAAATATAGACATGATCTAACAAAAAGGTAAGCAAAGTCCCATTAATTTCAACGTGACAGTTTTAACTCTTTGAAATCAGTGGGACGTCACTGTACCTAACATAGCACAAATTGTTCCCTACATTTATAACAACATATTATCTGAGATATTTGTACATGGTCATCTGTTAGATGAAACTACTTATGGTAGAGTGCTATGCAGAGTTACTCTAAGCCCACAGATTTCAGTGGGTTTAGCCTGGAATAATTCTGTATAAGATTGCACTGTCAAATGCCCTGAACCTTCTAGGAAACAGGCTTTGTGCACATATCCTCCAACTGGATGGAGAACCACATTCATAAATGAGTGCTGAAGGTGCCATTTCTCTTACCACTGAGCATCTTGACAAAGGAGTGAAAACATACTTTAAAAACTTAGAAATTCTATCACTCAGCTTTGTAGTTCCCCTGCCCTTCTTCTTCCCCACCGAAAAGCTGAGAAGAAGGTTTTGATTATTTCTGAAAGCGCTCTACGCATATTTGTTTAAATCAAGGCCAAAATCTATTTAAGTACATCTGAGACATTCAGAACAAAACAAACATGGTAATATGTACATTTAGAGTTAAAAATCAATATAAATAAATTAACAAGATTTACAAATCTCTGTACAGATGATTAAATAAAAAATAAGGCAGGAATTTTCACTTAAAATTAGCATAATCAGAAAATATATCAATGAAATCTTGTACCACTTTGTAGCAGAATTCATACTGTTCCTGCAAAAAGAACAAAAACAGATTACACTTACTTTGATATAATTATCTCTAAATTAGAATAATCCCAGTGAAGTACACTTAACTCCATCAGTTAATATATCCTAAACCTGGCAAATCATGTAACATTTTCATTTTACAAAAACCCTTCATTGCCTCATATACATCCCCATATACGTGTGTTTCCCTACTTTACGACACATAGCGGTTCTGCGGAGATATGCATGTGATTGAGGCCTGGAGAGGCATGGTTAAAGCCCTCCTCTCCAGAACTGCTGTTCTGTCATTCAGAAGGAATGATGTCTAAGACTAACTCCTGTTACTCGTCACTCCAGTTAAGCCGCACACTGGATTTGTAAGTCTGCCTCTCACAAGTCAGGATTGTTAACTAAGGTAGAACACTTATCCACTCCCAAAGTTTAGCAGGAATAGAATAAATCATGCAGAAAAGAAAATAATGCTTAATTTGTATATTTTATCCAGGTAATTATTAATTTTTTTCTTGCTGTGGGGTTTGGATAACCTTGGTTTAGAATTCTGCTTTTTTTCTAGTACTCACCCAAAACCCTGGATATGGCAAGCCACAAACACTGAAAATTGTAATTCCAAAGTACTGATTGCACACTTCCCTAAAATCAGCTTCATTATACTCCCTTAAAAGAGTAGAAAAAGTTTTTTTCTCACTTGAGATAACAGTACCCCATTATTTTGACAACTATTTTTCATTAAATAACATACCAGTGTTTGCACCATATGTGGTCTCTGCAGCCGTAAACTCTTCACAGCTTGAAATACATCTAAAAGCCCCTCAGCTTTTACTCGCTCCAGAATATTACTGAGTGCTATAAATGTTCCTGTTCTTCCAGCTCCAGCACTACAAGACAAATACATTTCTTTGCTTCATGACAAATTCATATACAGTGCAATAAAATATATCCAGAATTATATTCATAAGACAGCCACTGCCAGTGCAAGATACTTTTAATACATGAAACTATTTTAAGAACACAAGAGAAGCCAAGTTGGTTCAGGCCAATGACCCATCTAGGGTCGCCAGCCCCCAGGTTCCGGTTTGGGTTCCCCAATTTTGGGGGCTTCTGCCCACTGCACGCCAACTGGCCAGTGGGGAAAATCCCGACTCCAAACAGCAACATCCCCAATGTGATGACATCACCCAGAAGTGATGTCATCACACTGGGTCATTGCATGGTGATGTTCTGGTTTGAGGGCAAAACTCGCCAGTTTGAAGCAGGTTTTACCAGAGTTTTGCCCAAAAACCAGAACGTCACTTTGCGATGTCCCTGGCATGAAGACGAAACATAAGCTCATATCGTTACACCTGGCATGAAGACAGCACTTCCAGGTGATGTCATCACATTGGGGACATCCTAGAATGCGCCCCAAATCCTCCTGCTGGTGCGACAATGGGACCTGACAACCCTAGGCCCAGCCAGTCCAACACTCTGTGTCACACAGTGGCCAAAAACCAGATCCACCAGTGAGACCAGAACTCCAGAATCCCACCAACTGTAGCCCCCACAAATCATGATTTAATCCTGTCTTAGTATCCCAATTACTGGAGGAAAAATTAACCCCATTTAAGCCTCATACTTGCATTTGTATGTCTCAGATATTGGGAACTGATATTAAACATCATTCTGTCATGGCACAGATTTGGGAATAATCATTAGTCTTGGACCATAAATAAACACTGATTGATTGATTTGGGAATAATATGGTTGGGTTGTCCATGCTTCACTACAGGTCTATCAGTGAAAAGGATATGTTTGCGAGAAGAGATTTGAACCCCTCAGATGCCACTTAATTGGTGGGATGGATTCCAAGGCAGTTGCTTTTGTTCTCAGTACCCTGAGTCTTTTGGGGGATTTGTTTTCTGTGCTGAGAAGGCATAGGATATCAATTATCTATGCTAGTGCTGCACTGGCAATATGCCAACATCTGGAGTTTAGGATTACTCTGCCCAAATGAAATCTATTAAATGCACTACCAAAGCAGGTGTATTAAGTTTACTGAACAGAGGATTCTGTACGACCAAGTGAGGGCACACTGTAGGTAATACTTGCCCTAATATCAAGAGATGAACATGGGACAAAACCAATTACGAATAGTTTACCTGCAGTGCACTGTAATGGGATGGTTTCCTGTCTGCTGTTGCTGTTTTTGGACAGCTGCAATGAGATCAATCATTCCTTTGCCTTCAGAAGGAATTCCAATTTCAGGCCATCCATGGAAATGAAACTGTCGGACAACTCTGCCCTGCTTTTCCTGATTATTAAAAAGCAAGAAAAGCAAAAATGTAAGAATAGAATGGAAGTCCTTTATCCTTTGGACTCCAACCAAGCTACTTGTTATATATATGGACTTTTCCATGTGGGCATATAATAGTTAATTATGCTATCGAACATCAGCTGACAAAGGGTCATACGTTATTTTCACAAAACTTCCAAAATACATTATATGGAACGTTGTTTAAACCATTAAACTAAAGGTCAAAAAACTAGCTTTGACTAAAATGCATATAAAAGTAATCAACAATACCTGACTGTGTGTAATTAAAAAGTCTCTTATGCTGATAGCATCAGTGAGCGCATCACTCTTTATCTCTATGGTAATCGCTCCATAAGTAACAGAACCCTCTGATGGCCAATACTGAAAACACTTTTCCTGTAACATGAGAAGAAGAAAAAGAGAAAGAGTTGGTTTTATACCCTGCTTTTCACTACCTGAAGGAGTCTTGGAGTGGCTTACAATTGCCTTCCCTTCCTCTTCCCACAACAGACACTCTGTGAGGTAGGTGGAGCTGAAGGAGTTCTGAGAGAACTGTGACTGGCTCTCAGAGGGAAAAGGTACAGACATTGCTTTCTGAACTTTCAGTTGATATACATGATAGCCACAACATAAAAGTGTTCCCTTTATGACATTATAAACCTCATCAAGAAATTACTCAAGAATATGAATTTTATGTGGTTTATTTTATACTTGCTTTCCTTCTGTCAGCCCCACCCCTGAAGTATAGAACCATCTCCTTAATAATATTACCTGAAACTTCATTTTTCTTTGCCCTGGTTCTTTCTCCCTGTCTCTCATATCCAGAGTACTTAGATACAGATCTGTTTACTTAGCAGTGTAGCAGAAGCTACCCTTTTGTTTGTTAAATGTTTTTATTCACCAACCGTAGCAATGCCGCTATGTGTAAACCTTCTTCTCTGCTGTAAATTTCCAGTACTGGGTACCCCCTTTGGCAAATTTAGTTCTTCCTATAGGCTGTGGGAACCTGAACTAGGGATAACTTCAAGCCTGGATTTTCTTTTGTAATATCTTCCTTTCCAAATCAAATATGCCAAAGACATTCAGAAAAAAAACCCCTCTGTATTTTAACTTAAAACAGAAGTGGACTACACAACTAATCATAAGGGTAGGACAATTTCTGAGGCAGCTTTTCTGGGAATATTCTGTCACCATCTTCTGGGCATCTCATTTGGCCATGACTCAATGAGCAATGGGGCAAGCCCCCTTCCCAACTCTGAAGAGAATACACAAAGCCAAGAGTCAGATGGAGAACTGACATTCTTCTCTCATTGGAATCATCTTATCCTAACACAAGGAAATAGTCTGAAATGTCTGTGAATCTCAATCCCTAGGGCCTCAGCAGCTCAGCAGTTTTGCCATGAGAGCATGGTGAACCACCTTCACCATGGAGCACTTTCTCCAAGGATGACTTACAACCATAAACCCTGCAAGAGAGCATGTTCAGCATCCAATCCCCCTCCATTTTTCCCAGTGTCACAGAACAGGAAGGTAACATTTTCTTCTAATAATTATTTTACATTATAAATAATTATAGTAAGAATTAGAACCCCCAGCACTTCTAAAATTTCATGCTTTACTATTCTTATATTTTAGTAGCCACACATTGATGAGTACTTGTATTTGAAGCCTTGTGATATCCAAGCATAGTTGAAAGCAATACCAAACAAACAGGCCTCTTGCCATCATGCAGCAGCAGACATCAAGTGCAATCTAGAGAAAACTAAGTACTATTAAGCCCCATTGACATCTGAGCTCTCAATTGAGCACACTTAATTCCCATTGATTTCTGTGGAACTTGATTATGTGTAACTTCTACAGGATGTGGCAACTGACTAAGAATGTTCAGCATTAAGGAACATCATGCCACATTAGATTCATTCAAGCTCTGGCTAACACCAGGCATACCTCAGTGCTCAATATGGTGTGATTCAGGAGGCACACAATCACAGCCAGCACTGTTTTGTCCTGGGCCAGTAGGTTTTGTGACTTGCTGGAGCAATTATGAAATCTGCCAGCTAAAAGCAAGAACCATAGTGGTGGTGGTCAGTGTTCCCTCTAAGCTGAGTTAGTGTGAGCTAGCTCACAGTTTTTTAGCCTCCGGCTCACACATTTTTGTCCTGGCTCAGGAAGGATGTCTCCAGAGCAAACTAACTTATGCAGTAGCCAAAGTGCTCGCTCACAACTTTAATGCCAGCAGCTCACAAAGTAGAATTTTTGCTCACAAGACTCCACAGCTTAGAGGGAACAGTGGTGGTGGTCACATAATTCTCTGCTTCCAAATAGACTTGTGCCTTGGAGCAAGAAGAATATATAGCAGGGAATCTTTGTGGACTTACACTTAGTTGAAATGTGCTAATAAAACTTCCTACCCATCAGCCAACTTAACAAGTATTATTAAAAACAGTATACAAAAACTTTGGCCAAAACTGATCATACTTGTTCCCTTTCCAAAACTTCAGTAAGCATAACAATGGTGTGGCATTTCCATTCCCACACCATTCTCCAGAAATCTTCCACAGTATGAGGAAGTGGTCCTTGAGTTGCAATAAAGTAATCCTTTTGGCGATAGCCCTTCAGACAAAAAAAGAAGAAGCACAAACATTATTTGATACCTTGGAGGCTTCAAAATTTAAATTCTTACTTCAAAGCTATTCTAAATGACCTATTAGAATAGACTTTTAGAAACAAAAGTATTTTAAAGCTACCATCAATGACTTTAAATAACTTTCAGATCAACCCACAGAGTCATCAAGGAGGAGTACTAATTAAACTTATTTACAAAGAACCCACACTGCGGTCTTTGCATTTTTCTTAGACAGTAGGGAAGCAATCCTAAATAGGTCTACTTAGGCCCGTTAAAGGGTTCACTCTCAGGAAAAGTGTTTTTCAGGATTGCAGTGCACAAATGTTAGCTTTCTTAATCACACTAGATTAACTTCTCATCATCAATTATGCTCCTCTCTCTTATTTTACACTGGAACTCAGGGACATCCAATGAAGTGATGGGCAATTAATTCAGGGTTAAAAAAAAGGATGTACTTCTTCACTCAATGAGTGCCTAAGTTGCAGAATTCACAGTCAGTGCCTTCCCTTGGGTTTCCCTTTGCTGACTGAGATTTGAAGACGCGAGTTCTAGCCCAAGAAAATTTATGCTTAAAAAAATCTCAGTCTTTCTGCAGTGCTACAAAACTCCTTTTTGTTTTTGTTCTAAAAGACTCACACAGAATACCATTCGGGCATTTGATACAACCAAACAGAGGTAAATAGCTGAAATCTGACATCATTCCCTTTGACATCAAAAGAGCCAACGTTTTATCCAATTATTAAAAACCCACAAGAGAAGGATGGAAAACATAGTCAGAACATTTAATAATATAGGAAATATTAAGAATTTTGATACTCGGTTTAGAAAAACAAAATAATAATCCTGCAACTCATTCTTTTGTCTGAAAGTGAAATGAGGTGGCAGTAGCAAGGCACTGGAAACTTTAATCGCATTACCATATTTTTTCACCTAGAATTGGCTTAAATAATTGGAAAACTAGGAAATTAAGGATTAAGAGAAAAGGGTAACATTTGAAATTGAGGGGTGACATGACAGAGGTTTACAAAATTATGCATTGGATAGAAAAGGCAGAGGAAGAAATACTTTTCTCCCTTTCTCACACTACAAGAACTCATGGACACGCCATGGAATTAATGAGCAATAAGCTTAGAACTGATAAAAGGAAGTATTTCTTCACCCAAAGAGTAATTAACCCATGGAATTCATTGCTGCAGGAAGTAGTGGCGGCTACTAGGGATGGGCATGAACCTAAAAAAGGCAGTTCGGTTTGGGGCGGCCCATGAACCAAATCCCAAACCAAACCAAGGTGGCTCCACACAAATCCAACAGGTCCAGCAAGTTTGGTTACCCCTTTCTCCCGGTTGCAGTAAGCCAGGTGTGGGGTTCACCCTGGAAAGAACTTGCCTTCCACTTTTCTCCTGGACACAGCTTGCCGGGGCTGGGAGAAAGCGCGCGCGCGGGGGGGGGGAAATTGCCCTGGAAAGGATTTCCCTTCCACATTTTGTTTGGCTGTAGCTTGTTGGGGCTGGGAGAAAGGGGGGGGACTGCCCTGGAAGAGACTTCCCCTCCACCTTTATCCTGGCCACAGCTGGCTGGGAGAAAGGGGGGAATCACCTGGGAAAGGACTTGCTTTCCCCCTTTCTTCTGGCCACAGCTTGCTGCAGCTGGGAGAAAGGGGAAAAGGATCACTTGGGAAGGAGCTTTATTTAATCCTTTGGTTTTGCTTCTCCCCCTCTGAAGCACCGTTCAGTTGTTAGGTTTAAATGGCTGGCCTTGAACAGCCGAACTGAACCGACCAAAAAGTCCAGTAAATGTTCTAGGAATGCATCTTCCCCAAACAGTGGTTTCGGGGTTCTGAACCGGCCCAAGTTCATCCCACATTTTGACTTGTGAGCTGGTTCATGCCCATCCCTAGTGGCTACAAGCATAGACAGCTTCAAGAAGGGATTGGATAAACATGGAGCAGAGGTCCATCAGTTGCTATTAGAGACAGTGGGAGGGCTTTTGGAGTTATGGCCCCACTGGTGGACCTCCTGATGGCACCTGGGTTTTAGTCATTATGTGACACAGTGTTGGACTAGAGGTACAAAATGGCTTCTCTTATGTTCTTGAAACGGAGATGAACTTCACTACTGAGCCCATAAATGAGCATAGCCTTTACTATGGCAAAGTGCATTTTTTATTAGTCGAGGAATGGGTATTTCTTATTTGATTGCAATGTATGAGCTCCACTTTAGGTGAGGATCTACATTTCTGTTTGCTTTTAAGTAGCAGGGAAAAAAGAAAGGAAGTCCTGCCAACTGAAGCTCAGCTTCTAAGAATGCAAGGCATTCCTCCCCCCACACCAATGAGGTTTGCTTCACTGCTAACATTGTAATCCATGTTTCTTTACAATGGTAATTTGACTCATTTTTTGAACAAGAAGTTAGTTAACAAAGCTTAACAGATCACACAATAATAGTAGAACAAATGCGCACGCGGGCCCACACACACACACACACAATGTTTCTTTTTAGTCCTAAACAAAGTTGATTGTTGAAAAGACTTCTAAATCAATGTTAGGTGCATTTCATCTACATTGAAGTACTTACATCTATGAAGGAAGCATTGATATAGTCTGTATACTCCTGACCTCGTTTCATTGAAAGAATCACTCTGTTAAAGTCATCTAAAGTACAAAACCATCACATATTAGATTTCTTGGAATATCTAACATTTCACGCTCAATAATACTGTGTGAACCATGCCTTGAAGAATCAAATTTACAAGGAAATGCATCTGTACTGCAGTCTAGCACTGCCATCTGCTGTTGAATATATGATAACACTATGCCCAATTAGGCAATTTGTATAAGTGAAATTATTGCACAGTTTCTGCGAAATGGGAAATTGATAACTTACATGGGATAATTTGGATAACTCTGGCTTTCTTCATATTTGCTGGCAGATTGCCGGTTCTCATGTTTTCCTTCATTATTCTAACATTTGTTAATTTCTGCAACAAAAAGTACATATTAAAAATGAAGATTCAAGAATGAAGAGTAGGTTTTTATACCCTGCTCTGAATCTCTAAGGAGTCTCAAAGTGGCTTACAATTGCCTTCACTGTCTCTCCCCATAACAGGCAGGTTATGAGGTTGGTGGGGTTGAGAGAATTCTGAGAGAACTTTGACTGGCCCAAGCTCACCCAGCAAGCTTCATGTGGAGGAGTGAGGAATCAAACCCGGTTCTCCAGATTATAGTCTGCTGCTCTTAATCACTACACCATGCTGGCTTCCAGCATATTTTTAGAATGCTTAAAACAGCTGGCATTCAAATTAGATTCCATGGTTATCTTCTGAATGATTTCTAGTTGATACATTTAATCACAAGCCATTCAACCTTTGCACTAGCTCCCCTAGTTATATGTCTACAGATATTAACAAATGTTGGATTCCAGCCCCATATATTTACCCACCAACTCCTGTGCCTTGGGTGGCCAGAGTGTAGTCTGCAGAGAGAGGAAAGAGACAGAGTACTGTTCTCTATATTTTGCCCCACTAATATCAGTTAGTGTTGGTATACAAGAGTGGCACATATTCCCTGACCATCAATACAAACTTGCATGCTGGGGAAAGACAAGAATGCTCACTTAAAAGTATAGCAATCTCCATGTCCCTCAGCAGAAATTCCCGAAGATGTTCATATTAAGCTCACTGCAGATTCAGCAGCAGTCAAAAAACACAAGGACAAAGGTACTGTCAGTCAAAAACTTTAACCTGAACTCATTTTAGAATAGTTTTTTTGTACTCCATATATTGAGATTTCATGTATTAACAGCCTGGCCCATTTCACATAATCTAAATCAGATATTTTATTTGTTTGTTTGTTTTTTAAAGGACATATTAACTAAAAACAATTTTCTGTTAGTGCTAGTCCTAGTTAGACTTGTAAAAAGCAAACCCTTAATGCTTACTTTAAACTCCTCTTCTAGACCAATTTTGACTAAATTTGGTGTTGCATTCTGTGATGGCTGCAAGTGCTTTTCCAAAGAGGACACATCTAGTTCAGTGTCACCATAGAGGTAGTATTCAAGTAAGGCTTGATAAATGAAGGAATACTGCATCTGAAAAGAAGCAAGCAAGTACATTTATTAATCAGCAAACTTGCAATTACTTTTCGCTAAAGACAATTCAAATAATTGCATCTGGCATATATTGTTTTCAGTTTAATAATCTCCTACTTTGATTTGCTAAAATAAACAAACCCATAGTTTTATAATCAGAAAAAGGAGGAAAATTAACTGTGGTATGAACATAGTAATAACCATAATAATATCAGATGGATTTATTTACTTACATCAGTTTGAACCATTTGTGGGCGCTGATTGCGGATTCTTGCTACAAACTCAAAAACATCAACCTTCTGTTCTGCGTGCATCATGTCAATCATAGCATCTATTACTATGAACGTGCCTGTCCGACCCACACCAGCACTTTAGAAGAAAAGAAACACACAGCCTGAGTCAAAGCATGCAGAAGTGTTTTGTTTAGTTGTATAGTGGCCTCCTCTCCTAATGAATTCTTACTGTTATTCTCTTACTCATTCTCCATACTTGGATAGCAAGCTGTATAACAGAGATCATCACTCACATACAGCACCTATCACACAATTTGCACTAAATGTTTAATGATGGTAGCATCCCCTTTTTCATGTGGACCAGGCACACAATAAATTCATGTCTAAACTGGAATATCAACCTCAACCCTGCAAGTCCAAAAACAACCCCACAGAACCCGAGCCCTAAGCAGTACTCCTCCCTCCTTTAAAAAAAAAAACGAAAAGAAAAACTTTCTGTTACTTGGGGCCAAAGTACACAAGATGTCAGCAAATATGCCTTGAACATATGAAGCTGCCTTTTACTGAATCAGAACATGGATCTTTTGAGAACCGGGTTTTGGTGCTTTAAAGTTGGCTGCGTCTTCTCGCAGCTCCGAGAGATGTGTGCCATGAATCAGAGGATAGGAGGGGGCACAATCTTCTGCGCTCCCCATGGAGCCCTTGCTTCTGGAGAGCCCTTCCTTCGGCCGACAGCCGATATAGGGGGGCTACTCTCTGCCCCGAAGGTCCTGCCCTGATTCCCAGCATTGGACTTAAAGCGCACGCCGGAACAAGCGTATGGAGGTTTGGTGATTTAACTCTGCCCAGTGAGACCTGCTGGATCGTCCTGAAGACTGATGAGTGAGTTAAAGTTGAAGCGAGATATCGAAGCCCTGATGCGAAGCTCCCTCCTCCTCAGTGCCATAGACATTGTTGAACCCTAAATGGCCTGTTTCCATGGCATGTTACCATTTGCTGCTGTACTTTCTGGAGTCTTGGCAGCAGCTTTAAAACCAGTCTGTGCTAATCCATGTTAATTCTGTTAATCATAGATATAATCTTTTAAGCATGCTGTAATTAAATTACACACCAGCCAGCTTCAGCTACATTAACTTAGTCGCAAGCTTCTGATTTCCTGCTCTACGTAGTGCTGGAGAAAGAGACCTTGTCAGCAAGGGCGAGCTTCGTTCCTGGCATTCAAGAAAATTTTGATCTCTTTTTCTGGGACAGATGCCTTGTGTGACCTTGGGCAAATTACTTAAACCCAGTTCATGTTCAGCAAAACTGTAACTCTTTGCAATTCTATCTGTGGCTCAGTTCAGACATCACAGGAAAACATGGGTTGTGAGAACTTTGGTTAGTTAGGGAAACCAGAGGTTGGATCCAGACTACCTTTTCCACTAAGGGAAGGGGAGATGTAATTTCCACCAATTTCCCCATCCTGCTGCAGACCCCAGATTCGCCTCTCATGCCACTCTTGAGGGTCCCTTTCCCCCGAAGAGCACCTTTTCACGGTGATCAGTGGATTTCATGGGGAAGCAGGAAAGTTCTGTTTTGCTGATGAAAGCACCTTCCATTTAGTCTGGATTCAACCCATGGATTTCACTCTCAGGCCACCATTGAAATCCTGGCTTGCCTCAATCAATGCTGGCTACATTGCATTCTCTCTTTCCCCTGCAGAGACTCAAGCAGGGCTGCCAAGCCCCTAGTCAGGGCAGGGTGTCCCCTGCCTCAAGTTCTTCCCATCTCCCCTCTCACCTGTCGCCTCGTGCTTGGCCCACCCACCCACCCTGTATGTAGTGTAAGCACAGGTTGGTTGCCCCGTTTAACAGAGGACCGGGTAGGAATTTTTTGTCCCCTTCTCTGATTGGCTATTGAGATGGGGTCTTTTTCGCCTACCCTGCACTGCTGTAAGTGGATTGAGGAATTGGTTTGGGATGGTGCCTTGGGGCTAGTTGGTCACTTTGTTAGGGCAGAATTAGGTTTAAATAAAGTTCAGCGGCTCGTAAGCACCAATTAATAACCCCTGGGGGGGTAGAGGGGTCTGTGGGATCAACCCTGCAGTCATGCGGCCGGGGATGAGGCTTGCAGACTGCCTTTGGGGATGGCCACGACAGAGACTCGGCGCTGGCTGTGCGGTGGTGTTTGAGGGCTCCTGAAGGTGCATCCCAATCATTGGCTTGGCTGGGTTTGCAAACGACTTACAGTTGACTCCAACCTGGGGCCCTGGTGTCTTGCCTTTTATACGGTTAAGGATGGGGTCAAAGTGACACCAGGCCTTGCCGTACCGCTGGTTTTTTCATATTTGCCCTTGCCGTTATTTTAATATGTTAATAAAAGTGGCCTTATTTCATCCAACCTTTTTGTCTGACTCTTTCTTCCATCTGGGGGGGCAAAGCTCCAATCTAATGTACTGATAGTATATGTCACCAGATAAATTAGCTAGAATGTATTAAAATATCTCAAAAATATGTTGGAAACGTGAACAAAATGAAGGGACTTCTAATTATTTATGGTGGACATGTAACAAAGCTAAAAGAAATTGGACACAAATATACTCTTTAGTTCAGAAGATTCTAAAGAGTATTCTTCAAATGACACCAGAGTCTTTTCTTTTGGTAATAATGGATATACAGCTTAAAAAAATCATAGAACTTTGTTTTTATACATGACAACAGCAGTGAGACTAATATATGTACAAAGATGGGAAAGTATGACATTACCAACTACAGAGGAATGGTTGGTGAGGATGGTGGAACTTGCAGAGATGGCTAAACTTCTTTGATTAGAGAAAAGACACTATCTATATTTATTGCTAACTGGACTGCAAGAAGATCAAATCAGTCAATCCTAAAAGAAATCAACCCTGACCCCTGGAAGGCCAGATAATGAAACTGAAGCTCAAACACTTTGGCCACCAAATGAGAAGGGAGCACTCACTGGAGAAGACCCTGATGCTGGGAAAGACTGAAAGTCAAAGAAGACAGGGATGGCAAAGATGAGATGGTTAGACAGTGTCATAGATGCAACGAACATGAAATTGAGCACACTTCAGAGGACGGCGGAAGACAGGAAGGCCTGGCATGATGTGGTCCATGGGGTCGCGAAGAGTCGGACTCGACTGTGTGACTGAGCAACAACAACAAAAGGAAACCTTTTATAGACTTTTTGCAGGAAATGGGGGAAAAATCCCTGATGAGATGTTGATTTGAGGATTAAGGTTGACAAAAAGATTAGAGGTTAGAAAAAAAAGAGAAACTTATTTCTTTGGTACCAAGAGAGTAAGCGTAATTTTGCTTGTATTTGTCATGGAGAAAATTGGAAGTCACTTCTTTATATTCCCCCCCCCCCCAATTGTTCTTGTTTTACTTTTTAGTTCTGTATCTCTCTTCCTTTCACTTCATATTTTTTGGTCGGTTTTTTATCTCTTTGTTTTAAAATCTCCTTAATAAAATTCATTGGGGGGAAAAGAACATCATCTTTTAAAGTTAGTTCTGTCTGCTCTAACTGGCACTTACTTCCCTTTACTGATGATACCAGAGACTGAACCTGGGAACTTCTGCATACAAAGAAACCACTCTTCCACTGAATCACAGTCCCTTTTAATACAGACATGCAAGTCTGTATAAACAAGTGCAATTTAATGTACAAATGGTTATTTATGGATAGATTCGTGAGGCTTTACTTTTTTCATCCATATTCTTCCCCCACAGTTCTTTTTCTCCTAGTTGGCCTATCGGAACTTGGTAGGGAGATGTAGGGTATAGCTCTCCCTTCCCACAGATTTGCACTTTAAATTACATTCTCGTATTACTCATGATTAGGGCAAACACATGTTAAAGGGATGGGTCTAATCCAATTACATGTAGTTTGAGCCACAGGATCACTTTTAGTTTGACCAGAACCATATAGATAAATATCCTGAACTCAGTTCTAGAATGTACAGTACTATACCAATTCCATATTACTCAGAAACTTAAAGCTAATAATGTATTGAAATAGTGTTCGGTCAACACTACTACTATTGAATTAAACATTACAAGTTATTGATGGAACAGCCACTAGAGGGAACCAGGTTGGTAGAATTAGTAATCAAAATTATCACCACATCTGATTTTCAGCCTTCCTTCAGAGGAAAGGGCATGGCATCCTGTTAGGCATAAATGTTTCTCTTGCATTCTAGCATTTTAATCAGCTCAGTTGTTGTTATAGAATCCTATTAAAGCATTCTAAACTATAACATATATTCTTTTACTATAACTATTATATCAGTTTGACAATCTAACATTTATCAGAGGTATTTTTTTCTTCTGAAACAGCACCTTCAATTTAGGCTCCACAAAACACACACCTTATTTCTGACTATGATACAGGAATATAAATTTAAAATATGATTTACTAATGTATAATGATCCAACTGTTATGTGCTCTTTTTTCTCCAGTATATGTTTTATTACATATACTACAGCTACCAGTATATGTTTTACTACATGGAAGAGTATGGAACTGCTCACAAAAAGAATTTATATGAAAAGCTACTTGTGAAATCATACAAAGATGCTGTAGTGGATGTTTAGCAATCTGATACTGCTGCATACTTCTATATTGGAGCCAAAATGGCTACTGCTTCAGGGCTGAAAGATGTCAATGTTTGTCTGCTCCTGACTGGCTCCGCTAAGCCAGGCTGGTGTTTAGGATCAGAACAGAGGATTTTAAAAGAAGGGGGAAAAGAGAGTGGCCATCTTCTACACACTTGCCCCACAGGACCATGTTTTTGCAGCTCCTCATGAAGTGCTGTTCTGGAAGGGTCCTAACCTTTGGGGGGGGGGACAGAAGAGGAAATTGTGAAATTCCCATGCATGAGAATAATGCCACATATTCTACTTTGCATCTCAGCATCAATTTTTAGAAAATAAACAAAGTGAACAAAGTTTTCTATTGTCAGTTCTGCAGCAATTCATTATTAGAGAGATGCTAACATTCTGTTTTATGAAATAAAGGTTATGCTTTCTTCATCTTGTGATGACATGCTCTTTGAACAGCTTAACCACAAAACAAGGAAGTTCAACTGGTGCTGCAGTCTACAATGCAATGTACTTAATTTAGTATAATAGGAAAAAACCCTTCTGCCAGTTTCAGGTTTTAACCTGGTTATTTTATAAAATGTGGAATTTGTATAATCCATTGGATAATATTAAGAAGGAAGCACTGGGATGCATTTAACTTTCTGATTATTGTTCATTGTTGTGGTAGGCTTATACTATACAGAACTAGCCTGATACCTGTGCTGAGCTACAGTATTTAAGTTCTGTAAATCCAATCATAATACTGATGTGAAATTTGAAATGTGACATTTGTTGTAGGAATTCTAATGGAGAAGATTGTAGTGTAAGAAATGAAGTGAGACATGTACTTTTTTTTTCTCTACTGAAGGACTTCCCTCTAGACCACATTGGTGGTTCTGCCCTCAGGTGCTAGGATCACTAGGCTGCTTGGTGAGCTCACTCTGGGGCAGACGACATAGAACTGTCCATTTAAGAAGCAGTCATCTGT
>NW_015163094.1:1051416-1052752 GCF_001447785.1 Gekko japonicus | reverse complement strand
GGGGCAGGAAAGAAGGTAGCAGCCTGCCAGGCATATGGAAAATAATTGGGGGAACACATTTTGTCCCTTTTTAACCCCCTTAGGGGTCATGTTTCTCAGAAATCTCTTCATGGGGGGTTTGATGTCATGGTAGGAATGCACTCCCCTTATTTTGGGTTTCTTGGTGCAGGGGTTTTGCCTGGGCATTGAATTTGGGGGAAGGGCATCCCCCCCTTTTTTTTACAAAAATGCTTCTCATTTATGTTACATTTTAGAACTGGGATATAACTACATATTCAAAACACCATCCGAGCAATCAGATAATACACAAGTTCATATGAACCAATTTTCTAGAACCCACATTGTGAGAAGTTAAATAACCTAATAAAGGAAACCAGTTTTCTACAAATTTGGGGTATATTTCCATTGTAGGTGGGAGTGTGGCTAAGCTGGGCCAGCAGCACCGCTAAGGTGATCCTGCTGGGGTGGTGTCTCTGATGGATTAAAGTACCCTGGTCCTGCTCCTACACCTGACAGACACCCGCCTGCCTGGTGTTGGGGGGATTATGTTTAAAGGCATCAGGGAGGCTGGGCCAGCAGCAGGGCTAAGGCAATCCTGCTGAGCAAACCTCACCGATGGCTGTAAGCATCACATCTGTCCAGTGTAGGAGGGGGAGGGGGGAGGAGTATTAGAAGCCACTGTGGAGGTAGGGCTGGCAGGATGACTAAGGCGTTACTGCTGGGCTGGGCTTGTGGCTTTAAGCACCCTGCACCCACTGCTGCACCTGACAGACAACCGCTTGTTAGGTGTAGGAGGTGGGATGAGTGTGTTGGATACCATCAGAAAGGCTGGGCCAGCAGCATTACTGCACCTCACAGGTAGCTGTTGGCCATTCCTGATTTCCTCAACTGTCATTAGCTCTGTGCAGTCTCCTGTAACTGGTTTTTTTTTTACCTCAGAACACTGAGCTCTGCTGCTGACCAATCAGAGAGTTGGGGGTGCAAGAATGCAGCAGCCTGGCAACCACATAGGAATCAATGGGGGGAGCACATTTTACCCCTTTTGACCTTAGGGGTTGAATTTCTAAAAATCCCTTCTTCATGAGCATCTATGTCATGGTAGGAGTGCTCTCCCTGAATTTCGTGTTTCTAGGTCCAGGGGTTTGGCCTGGGAGTTGATTTTACAGTGAGGGGACTTTCTTTATATATACACAAGTTCATATGAACCAATTTTTGCCTCCTCCCCGTGTAAGTTGAAGTTGTTGATGCTGTTATTATTAGGTTCTACAAACATATCTACCAAAATAAATCAAACAATTTCCATATCTGCAAATAGATTGCTAAAAAAAGAAAAGAT
>NW_015163094.1:1025635-1051045 GCF_001447785.1 Gekko japonicus | reverse complement strand
GGGGGGGGGTTTGTAAAACTTAAGACAGGCAGATAGGGTTGCCAACTCCAGGTTGGAAACTTCCAGGATATTTTAGGGATGAAGCCTGCTGAGGGTGGGATTTGAGGAGGAGGAGGAAGAGGGGGACCTCAGACAGATACAATGCCATGCTGCCCACACTCCAGACAAGCTGTTGCCAGTCTCCAGGTGACAGCTGGAGAGATCTTAAAGCTTTGGTGCTACTTCAAAGTTCCCCAGGAGCCCAAAACAGAGTAGTGTTTTGGAAAATCTTGAACAGAACTTTAGCAAAAGCTGGCATGATGTGCAAACCACCACTGCGTGAGTACAAACTACCCACACAATCGTTCTTTACTTTTGTGTAGCACTAAGTGTTTCTTTCACAAATCTTTAGAAATTTAGTGGGGTTCAGTGGTTTGACTGCTAAACACATATAACAAAAAACATAAAGTGAGTTTTAATTGATTTATATTCACATGTGAATTATCTCAGAATGAGTGAGTTATATTAAAATCAAAAGATAAGGAACTACTAACAGCCATCAGTGAGCTTCATGGTTCAACAGCTCTCGGAATCAATTCTCCCATTACTACTGGCTACTAGTATGGTATGGCCGAGATTGGGGGGGCAAGGCGGGCGACAGAAGGCCGATGCCTCCGTCGCCCGGCCCTCTACAGAATCCACCCCCCAAACCTCCAGGTATTTCCCTCCTTAGAGCTGGCAACCCTACATTCCCCTCAGTGCCTGTTGGTAGGCAACTAAGCTTGGTCCTGTCACCTACTTTGGCCTTTGGGAGAAAACACATTGGGGCCAATCCTGATAGGGTTGCCAACTCCAGATGGGAAATTCCTGGAGATTTGAGGGATGGAGCCTGAAGAGGGTGAGGTTTGAGGAGGGGTGGGACCTCAGACAGGTACACTGCCATAGACTCCACCCTCCAAACCAGTCAGTCTCACATAGGGAACCATTGTTGCCAATCTCCAGGTGAGGGCTGGAGAGCACTCAGTATTACAACTGCTCTGCAGAAGGGAGGGCAGAAGTCAGCTGAAGTCAAAGGGGCAGATAATGGTAGGTTGGTGGCTAGCTGGGAAGGAGATGGGGTTGCCAACTACATGCTGACAAATTCCTGGGGATTTGAGGGGTGGAGCCTGGAGAGGGTGGGGTTTGCAGAGGGGTGGGACCTCAGACAGGTAGAATGCCATAGACTCCACCCTCCAAACCAGCCATTTTGTCCTGGGTAACAATTGTTGCCAATCTCCAGGTGAGGGCTACAGATTACTCACAATTACAACTGCTCTTCAGGTAGCAGAGATCAGTTCCTCTGGAGAAAACAGTGGACTCTGTCATTATACCCTGCTGAGGTCACCACAGCAAATTGACACTGTTTGCCCAAAGCCAGAGCACTGCCCCAGAGCCTCTTTCTAGATCCCGTTGTATTGCTTTCACAACGGGCTTTACTGCTAGTAGAATGATAAAACGAGAAAAGATACAACCCCCCCCCCGAGCTGTAACATCTTCATATATATATATGTATATATATGTATATATGTTTGTAGAACCTAATAATAACAGCATCTTCAACTTACTCCTTTAACTATTATCCTTAGGAAATGCTGTTCAATATACGTGGGTAACACCTTACTTTCTATTTTTGAAGGTAAGTTGTAGAATATAGGTAGGATTGCTGAACTGACTGAAGTGATTAGTATCAGGGATGATAAAATTTGTAATTATTTCAGCAAATGTTGTCTCTGTTAATTTTATGTATGTGCATTGTGATACTGATACTAAGTCCTTCAGACCTTTTTTGATTGATAGATTTTGCGATGTTGTTATATTTTGTTTTTAAAGCAATAACTAAAGTAAGGGTTTGTTTATGCCAAAGATTTTTTAAAATGGTACCACTGGACTTGAAATATACAGATTTCCTAACAGAAGTTCTGATGACTGCCAGCCCCCTTCGCTAGTCTTCAGGTTTTCAGAAAGCAGAGAGTAAAAATTGCTCAAAGGAATTTGAAGAGAGATTAGTAGTTTGAACTTGCAAAAATCCTTTTTATGAAATGGTTAAGACCACTCCCCAAACAGGCTCTCAAGGGACTGGTGAGCATATATGTACATACACATACCTGCAGTGAACCACAATTGGCCCGGCATGCATAGGATTCAATGATTTTACTTTCTTTAGGAACTTGAGCATTCCAATAGGTGTGAAAGGCACTCCGAAATCAGGCCAGCTGGTGAAATGAAGCTGAGTTACAAGCCTTGGAGCTTTGCAGCCATCAGCAACCTGCTAGAGTCCCAGAAAAGAAAAACCAGATGATCCTTCAATATTATCAACTGTGGCAGAACAGATTCCCCCTGCACACACACAGATAGAGAGACGGTTTTCTGCAAGGTGAATAAATGGCCTTTATAGAGAGATTGCTGAGAATGGAAGCAGAGAAGGCCTGGAAGGAAAAGCTACAGATTGCTTCCCTTTGATCTTTCCTCCCTTTCAAACATCACTAATACTGTTTCCCCATGTAGGACCTACTTTTCCCCCGGGAGAGCATTTCAATACAGTCTGAGGTAATGCAGTCATAATAATTCTGACGATGCTGACTGACTCATAGTGTTCTATATTGCCTGGTAGATTAAGAACATTTGCTGTTTGACTAAGAACGTTTGCTCATCTGTTTTGTCTGCATTTATTATTCTCTTTTTGATATCCCTTTTTTCACTTTTCCTTCAACATCCTATTTTGGAGACTGGGTTTAGGTCACCTTAATCTAGAACAGGGTTTCCCAGAACATTCTGAGCCTGTGAGCAACTTTTAGAATTCTGAAACATGGTGTTGGGTACAACTACCAACTGGCTGCCTCAAGATGCAGAGCCAGCTAAAAATGTCAGGCAGTGAAGTCATGCATAACTCTCACAGTAACTCTTCAGCATTTCAAGCAGAATCTCTATATAACAGGATGCTGTTTAGAAGAAGAGTTGGATTCATACCCTGCCCTTCACTCAGAGCGGCTTATAATCTCCTTTCCCTTCCCCTCCCCACAACAGACACCCTGGGAGGTAGGTGGGGCTGAGAGAGCTCTGAGAGAACTGCTCTTGAGAGAACAGCTCTAAGAGAACTGTGACTGACCCAAGGTCACCCCAGCTGGCTTCATGTGGAGGAGTGGGGAATCAAACCCATACTCCAGATTAGAGTCTGCCACTCTTAACCACGACACCAAACTGTTCCCCCATCAGGCCCCACCTACTTTCTAAAAACACTTGGCAGGCAAGAGGGAAGAAGAAGAAGAGATTGGATTTATACCCCGCCCTTCACTACCCAAGGGAGTCTCAGAGCGGCTTACAAACTCCTTTCCCTCCCCCTCCCCACAACAGACACCCTGTTAGGTAGGTGGGGCTGAGAGAGCTCTGACAGAAACTGCTCTTTTTCAAGAACTACGGCTTGCCCAAGGTCATCCAGCAGGTGCAAGTGGAGGAGTGGGGAATCAAACCCAGTTCTCCCAGATTAGAGTCCACGCACTTAACCACTACATCAAACCACTACACCAAACCAAGGTGTCAGCAAGCACCATAACACCCATGGGTGCCATGCTGGGGGACTCCCTGACCTAGAACTTATATTCCATTGGGTTCCTCCACACAAGTGGGTGAGGAATGATTCACACCTCACTTCAGAACCAAAGAACCAAAGAAAGGGATAGCCCTTTCCCATCTATCCAGACTAGGAAGAGCTGGCCAAGTTTTATCACCAAGTTTTATGCAACTGCTTAAAGACAAGGTGACCAAAATTTTGCATGAAACTCCAAATAAGAAAGGAATAGGAGACAGATTAGTACTTACTGACTGAATACAAAACTTCCGAACGGTGTAATCCACAAGGACTATACAGTCCTCCACAGAAACTCGGATGCTTCCGTAAGTCCAGCACCCTTGATCAGGCCAGTACTGGAAACATTTATCCTATGGCAACATTAAGTACAAACACACAGCAAGTCAACATTAAGTACAAACACACAAAACAATTTCAGAACTCATATCTAACATTTGTGTAACTATTTAGGGCATACAGTTTTAAAGCTTAAAACTGAAACTGACCATGTCTACTTGTTTAATGGTATCACAGTAAAATCAAAGTAGTAACCACAAACATAAATACACGAAGCTGACTTATGCTATGGGTCCATTTAGCTCTGTGCTATCTGCTTTGAATGGCAGCAGTTCCCCAAGCTCTTAAACAGAGGCAACTCTTTCCATATATGCTAACTGATATTCTTTTAGGATGGAAATACCATGACTGAACCTGGGGCTTTCTGAATGCAAAGAATGTAGACTACTCATGAGCAGTGTTCTCTCTAAGCTGAGTTAGTGTGAGCTAGCTCACAGTTTTTTAGCCTCCAGCTCACAGATTTTGTCTTAGCTCAGGAAGGATGGCTCCAGAGCAAACTAGTTTATGCAGTAGCCAAATCACCTGCTCACAACTTTAATGCCAGTAGCTCACAAATTAGAATTTTTGCTCAACGAACTCCATAGCTTAGAGGGAACATTGCTCATGAGCCACAGCCTCTCCTCTCTGAAAGTCTGTTGAGATGGGGTTTCCTCCCTTTCTGCATCTTACTATGGCTCTTCCCAAGTTTCGGGGTAGAAGATGCCTGCTAATTTCAGGCTGGAGCTACTTGTAGGGAAGAGGCAAGAGACAGATCTAAGCTGCCTAAACATTGAGGATGACTGATAATTCTGTCAACATTTCTCTTTAAATACCAGCAGAGGTCATCCTTGAGTAACAAAAAAGCCTATGCTTCTTAACCGCTGGGTTATTTTATTTTCTCTACTATATTCCTAGTTTCCAAAGATACTATGCTTGGTTTTAATTAGCTATCTAAAAAGCATGAACAGGAAAGTTACATAAACAAGCACACAACATAGTCCACATTTTCTGCTGGAAAGTTCCCCATTCATCTTGAATTTTATCAACTTTATTCTAGAAAGTTGTAACATTTACTAGAAAGACTCTAGGTTGAACAAGCATTCTAAAGATTAGGATACAGTGATCTTAGGTGGTCGAAAAATTCCAGCAAATTATGAAGATAAATAATGTTGACTAATTTAGGTTTTCCTTCCTTTTACTATTAATTGCCTTGATGACCATTCATTACCATTTAAAACTATATTTCTATATAAAGTCCCCGATGAGAAACTAGTACAGAAAAATCCAGTGAAGAAAAATATTATATACATTTATTATACATTTTGTTTATACAGATCCTGTATAATGACTAAAGGCTGACAAAATGGTTAATTTCCTCAATGAGTCACCTGAAACTGTTTCCTCAGTTAAACATTTTTGCTGCGTTACCCACACTGCAATAATTTTGTCACAGATTGACACCTAAAGAGCTAGAATAGGAAGTGGTTATATTATTAATGGCCATCTCACAACAGGCCAAGGGAAAAGAAAATTAAAAGCTAACTTACTTCCTTTCTCTCTTTCACGTTTGTCAACATGACAATAGTTGCAGACTTCTGTTCCCATATCATCCTCCAGAAATCATTTACCGTGTCTTGCTTAGGACCTAAAGATGGAATATATATCAGGAGCTAGTCAAGAAGCAAGTAATACTGTATAATACTACACAAGAAGCAAGCGATACAGTAGCAAATTCACATCTCTTTCCACAGTACTAGAGTGACAGCCTTATGAAAACAGGTGGATTTTAAAAAACCCTCTGTGCATGCAATAACAAACTCCTGTTTCATACACAGCTATATACTTTGTGAAGTTCACAGAAATAAATGTTATCACACAAATGAAGAACATTTGGGATTTCTTAACAGAGCATGTTTACCCTATTTAAAGTTTGTAATGGCTTGAGGTGCTTCAAGATGGTTATTCCTTTGGTAACTGGGACATCAACAAGAGATGCAACAGGAAAAAAACCTTTTTAAAAAGGGGTACTTTCATTGAACATTGGAATAAGATTTTCAGACTGTATTTTTCACTTACATGATGAAAAAAATTAAATAATATACTATAAGAATAACTTTTTTTTAATTCTGAAGCAGAGTACTCTGGAGATTTATTATGTCTGTCTATCCATCCACAACCACCCCGGTAACAAGTGATTTGTTGCAGCTATATTTTGGATAGGCACATGTAACCTAAGCAGGGTTGACCTTCATTAATACAGGATTGCTACAAAGAGGCAGGTAATGGCAAACCACCTCTGAATGCCTCTTGCACTGAAACACCCTCAGTGGTTGCCATAAGTTGGCTGCAACTTGACAACACCTTCCAACAACACTACCATGGGCACATGAGCTTCATATTCCACACACCCACCATACCAAAAAGATGGGGAAGAGGCTCATATCTTTATTTCACCTTCAGCTATAGCAACACCATAGGGAGACTGTTTCTTCATTAGAGTTAAAACAGGAAGAACAGAAGAAGGATAAACAAATACAGAAAAGGAAAGAAACACATTAAGATAAAACCAAAAGGCAGCATTGGCAACACCTCTTATACATTTAATTCCAGGAAGTTGCACTGGGCCATTTAAGAATCCCAGAAATACTATACTGCAATAGGTGATGGCATAGTAAGTTGTAAGTCAGAAATCACCATAAGCCAACTTGGTGTGTCCAAGTACTGATCGCACCAGCATAGGAGAAAACTAAAATATATGTTTTAAAAATACTTCTGCACATGCAAAGACAAAAATGCTTTAAAAGATACTTTTAAAACAGAAGGGCTGTGAAAACATTCAAAAGCATTTACAGTGTAGGCATGAGAGGGATTCTAACATGGTCTTCCAAGGATGACAGCGAAAAAGCAGGGTCTCAATTCCTGGAAGAGTCTGCATGGATATTCTTGTTCCTGTGTAGGGCTGTGTACAAATGCTTTGGCTGAAGTGCAGATATTGGGGAGCTGGGGCCAGCAGTTCTGGTACTGCTTCAATAGACACACAGCATTGCACCTGCTTTTGAATGTCTTCATAGCCCTCAGAGTAGTAATTGAGGCTGGAAAATACCTTGAGCTGCTACGAACTTATTCTTATCCTTGTAACCCTGGAGGGGAAAAAATAAATTTGTAGTTTCTCTTAACAGGAAACAGAGTAAAAGAGACTTAAAATCAGTCACTCAGCCAATTTTTTTGCTCACTTTTAAAAAGTCAGTAACTTTAGACAGTGATTAACTTACATCTATATATGAAGCATTAATGTAATCTGAACATGGAACTCCATCCGTCTGCGTCAAAATTACTCTGGAATGATCATCTGAGGGGGGAAAAGCCAATATGAATAATTACAATTTTTACAGAAAATACTGACACACTGTTGACATCTGTTTAAAATTTAGTACAGCAGAAGTTGTATTATTCAGCATTCCCATGGAGTGGGGGTTGCTAGTTAATCATATGTGCTGGCTACTCCAACTTATTCCTCTGGACCCAATAGAAGAATCCTCAGTGACCAAACAGCTCCCTCTTGGGATACCCTTTCCCCCAAGCCACAAAGCCATCCCACACAGTAGGCAGAAAAGCCTGGTTCCTGACAGCTTGATATAAGCTGAAGGGGAAGGAGGCACCCAGGGATAATATCAGCTGTCAGTACAAGCTATGAGAAGCCTAGCAATGGCTGGAGGCATTACCTGGCCAGCTGCAGAGGCATGAGTGGGGCACATGCAGTCCAAAGACACCAAGGTATGATGGCTGAGGGGAAGGAGCTTGTCCTCGTGGCAATGTAAACGGGTCAGATTCCTGGACAAAGTTACTCTCAACAACACTTTCCAGCAGTGATTTGTTTATTGAGACATAAAGATGTTCCAGGCCAGACAAGTACCGTGTCAGAACTGAGGTTTTGGTGGGAGAATCTGAAGTTATAGACAGCTCAAACAAGGCCCATTCTGTTCCCATCCAATCATGCCCCCAAATTGTACCACCTAGCTTTCGTGTGCTCTGCACCCCCACCTGGGAATATATGGTTAGGTTATCTAAGACAGTGAAGCAAGCATCTCCAAGGTCATCCCTGCTTATGGAGGTACATCACTGCTACAACAGAGCTGTTCACACACTCTCATCCACACCCCTCCCTCAGGAATTTCCCTTCAATGCAGGCCCTAAGTCCCCAAATCATGGCAAACAAGAGTTCAAGTTTGACAACTGAATATCCTCAATCATCAAGTGCTGGATAACAGGTTTTACTGTACTGACCTCTCAAAGCAAAACAAATCCCAAGAACACTTTGCATGGCTGTAGAGGTGATACAGGGCAAGTACCTTTCTCTCTTGTAACTAACATATATCTCAAGCCAAAGGCAAATAACACAAGCATTCATTTCCTTCACACTCTGTTTTTCATGGTCCCATAGAGCTTTCACCACGGAGAACTGCTGCAGGCTACATGGCTTTGATGTTGAGTGAAACTTTTCATAAGCATCATTTTTTGGTGATTTGACAAATGCAACAGCAGCCATTGAGTACAAATACCAGTTATTGGAGAATTCAGAATTTAGTGCTTTCAAATATATGCCAGACACTTAAAACCATATATGCCTTAAGACTTACAAGGTAATATGTTGGGATATCTGTTTTTTTCTCTGTTTTCCTCTTTATTTGCCATCTCAAGGCTTCCTTGCATGTATCCAGGTGGTAACGACTACAGAGAAAGTAAACTTTGTAAGTTCAAAACAACATCCTATAAAAAAGTATAACCAAACATGATGGTTTAATTAACTTTATACCCAATAGAATAAGGCTCATATTATCTGTACCACAATTTAGTATTTCTCATATCCATCTCACAATGCATTGAAAGTATCAGACCAGGAAAGCTCTAAATTCTAAGCCTGGAGCAAAGTTAGAGTTTGTTCTTTCACAAATTGTTTCAGTTTGTTAGTGACACACATATGACAGTACAGTGATCCTATTAAGAACTGAAGGATAAATTCTGCTCAAGCTGTGAACATAGACCTAGAAATCCTAGAAGTGAAAATCCAAAATAAGAAATTATAGATGTCAGGTCTGATGCAGGCAGGGCTTTTTTTGTAGAAAAAGCCCAGCAGGAACTCATTAGCATAACTTGCCACACCCAACAGCAGAAACATTATCTTATTAGGCCACACCTCTGACAGCACAGGTCATTAGCATATGAGGCCACACCCCTGTTACCAGAAGTGTGCTCATCCAGCCACACCCACCTTTTGCTTCTTATTCTGTTTACCTTGTTTGTTGTCAAAACCCAGGGCTTTTTGTGTAGCAGGACCTCCTTTGCATGTTAGGCCACACACCCCTAATGTAGCCAATCTAATGAGTTTCTGCTGTTGGGTGTGGCAAGTTATGCTAATGAGTTCCTGCTGGGCGTGACCAACTCAGGAGCCAGCCGGAACTCCGTTCCTGTGCGTTCCTGCCCAAAAATAGCCCTGGATGCAGGAATGACGGAGTAGCCCTGGATGCAGCAATGACGGAGTGAAGATGCAATTCCAGGGCAAAACTTAGATTACTATCATTTGAAAAACCCACACCAGTCCAACAGTTAAATCACATATACAGAATTCACTGCAAATACACAAAACTATAAATATTCTTTTGAAAGACATGCTAAAAATACAGCTTCTTCCCAGATGAGAAAATGCCTTGTAAGACCACTTAAAAGAAGAAGAGAACAAGAATCTATTTTAAACAAGTCAAGAGCCTGATAGCACCTTAAAGACTAATGAGCGTACTGTGGAATAATATTTCATGAAGCACAGGCCACTTATCTGATGAGGTGGATCTTTGGTTCACAAAAGGTTATACCAAAATATGTTTGGCAGCCTTTAAGGTGCCATAACACTCTTGTCATAACACAGGTATGCTACTGAATGGAATTTCCTTTTAAAACCACAGTACAAACAAGGCAGATGGGATTGAACATGGTTTATGGAGTGATAAAGGAAGTCATCCAGCATGTTGCTTTTTGTTGCCACAACACAAATAAGTTATTTATGTTTTGTGGTTTTGCCGCCCAGGCTTGTTTTGCCTTCATTTCGTCACAAACTTGCACCCTTTTTTCTAAATTAAAGGGAACAGTGTAGATTATTGTAACAGACTTTTTAAAGTCTGGTCCTAATTTCTCTTCAAATATTAAAAAATGCAAAAATGTTTGAGCTTTATTTTAACAACGCTACCACTTGACACAACTTTCTGCATATTCATCAGAAGGATTGCACAAAAGTGGAAAAGTGGACTTCCTGCCTGGAAAAACAACAGAAAAAATGCACTAAGGAAGTTCACAGTGCAAACCTAAACAGAGTTAAACCTATTGCACTTAATGGGATTAGAAGGATGCAACTCTGTTTAGGACTGCACTGTTGGACTTGTTCCTCTTTCAGAAATTCCCCCAGAAAAGCTGTCTGGGAAATGAAACAGTAGTTGTCCCATGAAGGATTTACATATGGACATTTTAAGGTTAGCTTCTTCAGATATATGATCAAAATTGTAGTGTGGTGGTCCACAATGTACATCTTTGGTCATCCAGAGATCAAGCCACGACTGCATACCCTACCCTTCTCCACTGTCAGCTGATTCTGATACCTTCATGACTCTTTATAACCATGGGACCACTGCAACACTGGGTGTGGGAGAAAAAGAGACCCAATAATTGCACTTCATTAGCAATACTAGAACAATTCTCCCATTCTTCAGAGAAGACCTACTACTGTTTTAGTAACAGTCTTATTCCAGAGTTGCTGTTTTAAATCATCTCCTTCAGGAGTAACATTATGCATTTTCAGCTATGTCTCACCTATAGGAAGGATTTTTTAAAAACAAAAATACCAGTTTTGTGATTAAGAAACTCTCAGTGTAGATTCTTAACTTGGTGTGTCTCTTGGTGTAGTACAAGCTACTATGATTGTAAATTCAGTTTTCAGCTGCGTGGATTTTTTTGTTTACCACTCTCTTAAAAGTTTATACCAAATACATAACTTTTTATTTTACTATCACAATGCTTATAAACCGCAGCATAATTTTGATAGCCTGCAATGGAGAAAAGCACATGGAATCATGCTTCTGAGAATAAATTCTCTTGCATTGCTAGACATCTGCATAGCAATGTGCACTGAAAAGTGAGCTACCCAATATACCCTGCATACAGATCTGCAATCCAATGCCATCTGCTGCGTTCACTTGTTTATAGTCTGCCTTTCACTCTGAGACATGAGGCAGTTTACATAGTGTAAGTCAATAGGATGAGACATCTAATACACAATGTAATAGGACTAGAATTACAGAAATCTGAAAACTAAGCTTCAAATATCCGACACGAAATGTTACACAATCCAGAAAATGGTATAAAATAAGCATAAAGCAATCCAGAAAGAGTAGGACAATACACAGAGCAAACCGATAACACATACTGAACACAGTAGTATGGTTCACAACCCTGTACACTTTATAATTAGAAACACTAGGGCAGGGTTTTAGATTTTAACATTTTGCTTTACATATTTAGGACTGGAGCAGTATATTACTGAACGTAGGACAGACCTACTCATCATCTGGAGTGCAGGGAAAGTGTACACAATTAAAATGCAAGAAATACAGTACTAAAGAAAAAGGAAAAAAGATTATTTCTGAAATTTTGAATTTCATTTGGTAGATCCACACTTTGCCAGGTCATCAGGTCAAATTTAATTAAATTTCTGGCTTTTAATTAATAGATATGCAAAGATAAACATTTAATTTATGGCACATTTTAACCATATAATCACAATACAAATTGCTGACATGCAGTAGTGCCAATTACAGAGCTCACTTCACACTATATTATAGCCCAGAAGAGCATAACCCATATTCGAGGCAGTTTAATTGCCATTTGCTTTTTTAAAAAAAATTCAGATGAACTCAAATTTTAAATGGGGCAGTTCCTCCACTACTCTCGGCACTGTGAACAATCAGAAGAACTGAACAGGAGCAGAAAGTGGACAGAACAGTTGCATAAGTGAACTTGAACACAGAGAGCAAGCCAACATGGCCTGTTGCTTTATGCAGCTCAGCTCAACGAGAAACATACCAGAGCAGACCATCTCTGCAACCCCAAAGTAGCCGGAAGCAAAGAATAAGCTCTCCTTTCTAAATGAAGTCAGGACGCTATTTGGTGCGGTGGGGGGGGGGGCCGCGGGGGGACGCCATCCCCCCGGGTGAGGTGCGGGAGGGTGGGGCCTGGAGCTCCCTGCTGGTGCCCGCTGGAGGTCGCCGCCGCCTGTGGGGAGGACACACTTCCGGTGATGTCAGGGGGTGTGGCATATGCTAATGAGTTATGCTAATGAGTCCCCTAGCTCTTTTTCTACGAAATGACCCCTGTAAGAAACCTTTAAAGCCAATAAAACAGCACTTGAGGGAATATTACTAAGGGGGAAGCAAACATGTTTGGAAGAAGATCATGAGCAGCAACATAATCTAGGTGCAACCTGAGAGGTTTTAAGTACTGTCCTTCCTCAAAACTGTTAGTAGGCTTCTTCATTAGGAGGAAGCTCAGGAGGGGTGATACCAACTCTGTCACTTCTCATTCCTATATATACAGCAGGCAAGGCACTACAAAGCTGCATAAGGATGTGCAATGTGACCACAAGCTAGATCCACCTGTTTGCAGTACATACCTACATGCTAACATGCTATCCAAGAAGCAGGGTGGAGGTTGGTATGTGCTAGACTGATGACCAGTTCTCTCTCCATACAGCTTATTAGCTACTAGTCTGAACTTCTTGCCAATGACAGTCCAGGCCTCCCTCCCCTTCCCTTAAAACTAGACATTATGCAGGGATTATTAAGAATACGACATAATTTTGGTTGTGCAGAATTTCTGTCTTGAAGTGTGGAAGTGCTGGCACGTAGAACAGAATGTCACTGTGTTCTACATGCATTGGATTCAAAACGCCTCGGGACTGACAATATGAAAACCACCAGATAATGGGCCACTGAAATTTCAGCCGCTTTCCCCCTCTCCTCAGCATTACTGCAGGAATTGAAAGTCAGGTCCTTCCATTATTAACACAGTCCAGGATGTGGAGCTGTGTTGGCTCACTGTGTGCTGGAGATACCTCACAGGAGTGTGAGTGATGATAACCTGGAGTGACAGTTAAGCAACCAGCTGATACAAAAAAGGAGGGGGGGGCTGGGACTGGCACACTTGGGTCCCCAAGGTGATGCTGCTTGGAACCAAAAGCAAATTCCTAGAAATAACCAGGTATAGCATAACTATGAGAGCACGTGCATCTTATGGGACAAAGTAATGAAGAAACATAGTAAGCATTAGGAACTTATGACAAGGAGGTCAGGCTGGGCCCTCATTGTGAACAGAGCTTGATGACACCCTATCTATGGTCTAAGAAAGATAACCAAAGGACAGCCTTTGAGGTCAGGCTGAGCCCTTATTGTGAACAGAGCTTGATGACACCCTATCTATGGTCCAAGAAAGATAACCAAAGGACAGCCTTTGAGGTCAGGCTGAGCCCTCATTGTGAACAGAGCTTGATGACACCCTATCTATGGTCCAAGAAAGATAACCAAAGGTTGTTAAAAAGAACTGGTTTTGCCTCATCAAAATCCACACCATGTGCTAAAACAAATGCCAAATGACGTATACACATCCTTTGTAAAAACTCGTACCTACCAGCTCTTCCCAGTATATAGAGGTTATTAAGGTGAAAACTATATGACACTTTTTTTTACAAATTATGTTCCCCCTCCCAACAGTATTCACTGCATGCTCAATCCTGCAGTAGCTCAAACAATATCCTCCAGACTGTCTCAGCTTGGAAAAAGGAATGGGGGAGGGGGCAAGGCTCTTCCTCTCCCAGTGCTGTGATCTGAATTGGACCCTGTAGCAATTGGGGAATTAAGTTCCTCACAGCTTCTGTGTGGCTCCAGGGAAAGCACACTGAGTTGGAGGAACCTCAACCCAACTTCCTAAAATGTACTGTGTACTTTCACCCTTAGCTGTATTTGCTCTTTCATTTTCACTGGAAAAACAAAAATATCCAGACTTACATTAAATTCCTCCCGAAATAACTTCCCATCATCAGCTGCTCTTATCCTTATTTCCTCTTCCAGGTGCTCCACTGGAATTGGAAAATACTTCTTTGGGCCAGAGGGAGATCTCCCAAGAAGCATCACTCTTTGCTGCTCTGTCAAATAGGACAGTAAAAATATTATATGCATTTTTCAAAATGTTATTCAAATTGTTTATGGCATTGTTAATTTAGAACACAGATTTTTGCTCTGGATGCTCAAAAACATTGTCGGTCAATTGAATAAGGTCAGTGCAAGCAAAAATAGTAAAAGTAACATCTTTCAACACAGGCTACAGAAGTGGAAGAACTGGAAGAGCAGCCATAGATTCTGGGTTGTGACCCAACATGGCCAAATGGGCCTAACATACTAGAAACCAATGAACACTGGCATTAACACTTCCAGTAATGAGACTATATGCTTAGCAGCATATTTTCAGCAGCATAAATACTCATAGCAATTTATATTACTTTATTACTTAGTTTGACTTTCATCCACATCTTGACTTTTAATTAAGGAGATATTAAGAGGACCTCCGAGACACAATGAATAGGTCAGGCATTGTTTTAACAAATACATTTAGGAAAGACATGAAAATGGTAGATCTCCCGAACAAATACCCATGTTTTTAAGACCCAATTCTCACTGAGATGATAAACCTGCATTTTTGGACTGCACTGCTTTTAATGGCAAATAGGGCTCATGTAACTGAATGCGCCTCTAAGTAGTGCACTAGGGTCCTTTCCGCACTTGGATCTCATCCCTGGTTTTATCAGAGTTCAACTCGTGACACAGTACCTTGCATTTATACCTGGTTATAACAGCATCTGTTTATCCTGGGACAAGTGTGGCATGAAACCGGGGTGACCTCAATGTAATGTGGAAACAAAAAATACCCCAAGATAATTACAGGGCTGAACTCGCGTGTAGTGTAGAATGTAAGTTCAGGGACAGGGTTGAACCAGGATTTAAGGACTAGTGCAGAAGGACCTAGATGTCAGGGAGAAAGTTAGATCATTAAGAAAGCTGTAAGAGGAGAACAAGGTCTGAATAAGGACAGTGAGGAAAGGCCAAGAAGCAATGGAGTAAACTTGCAGAAAGGCAGACACATCAGATTTCAAGGGAGAAAAATCCCAGTTATAACAAGAGCCAAGGGGTAAAACTGTCATTATTGTATCTTTTCCCCAGCTTAGATGTTTTAGAGACAACACATGATGTATCTACTGAATTTCATTTACATCTACAGAAAAGTGACATTGGCAGGACTAGGCTAGCTTTGATGTTGTTTCTTCCCTCTAATATGAAATGGCTATACCGGATCTTAAAATAGATTAAAGAGTGAGGCATTCCTTATGAAGTTCCTATTACCTCTGTAATAGAAACACTGTATATATGGATAACATTAATCATAATCATCCCAAAAAGGACAGAGGGTTCTGAAATTAAAACACGAATTCATCAAAATGGGTCACAGGACTACCTTAAGAAGAGTAGTGGGCACAACTTGCCCTCTCTGAGAGGGGTCATAAACTTGGTTTGTGCAACATCTTTCTTTAACTTGAAATAAAATATTGAAATAAACAAAATTATACATTAATGACCACTGATAACAAGACAATGAAACTTGTTCCCATTGCTCTTTGGAGAGATGACCTAGCTGGTGCCACAGGGTCAGAGCAGATATAATGCTGTTTCCCTGGGAACTATGGTAAGCCAATATGAAGCCAGCTTTGGGAACATTCAGTCCCTTCCTGGAGCAAATCCCCTTTGCCTACTTGAGGGACCGCCTTTCCCCACATGTGCCCCAGATAGCACTGAGGTCAGGGATACAGAATCGCCTGACTCTCCCCAGCCCGAGAGATGGCAGTTGGCTGCTACTAGAGCCAGGGCCGTTTCAGTGGCGGCTCCACACTGGTGGAATGAGCTCCCAGATAACATCAGGGCCCTGCGGAACCTTTACTGTTCCACAGGGCCTGTAAAATGGAGCGCTTCCACCAGGCCCTCAAGTAGGAGCCGCCACTGATGAATGGGCCACTGAAACACGCTATGGCCCGTATGAAACACCTGTGGATACTGCCTCCCTCTATGGGACTGTATATTGAAGCAGCCATCGTCTGCATTGCTCTTGTTAGAATTTTATGATGTTAGGTAGTTGTTTATGTATATTTTATTGTATTTTATTGTATTTACTGTTTTATTGCTTTTAATGTTTGTTCGCCGCCCTGAGCCGGTTCTCTGGCAAGGCGGGATACTAATAGAAAATAATAAATAAATAAATAAATTACTCCATAAAAGTTTTTTGATGTATTGGGTTACAGGTAAACAATTATTAGCTTTAATTATAGTGAATTTTGGTTCAATGACTGTCAAGGAACTACTTAACTACTGACCAGGGGTAAGTGGTGGCGGTGGGTGTGCTCTAAGGACTGCACGAAGAAAGCTCATATTCCCAAGGCTGGCTCTTGTCTTACTGTGTCAAGCATTTGTATCAGTTCATTTTCACTACTTCCAGGTAAAGGAGACTGACTGAACCTATCATCAATATATAATGCTGGACCAGCATGAGAAAGCGGCTGCAGAATTCAGATTCCAGCCTGTGTCTTTAAAACGTCAATCAAGTCAAACGCCTAAGTCACATGATGGGGTAGAAGGCCCATGATGCAGCAACCTTGTTACAGTTTAGTGCCTGGCTGGGATTACTCCTGAGAATACTATACAACCTAACCTACCTCATAGGGTTGCTGCGAGGATAAAATGGAGGAGAGGAGAATGATGTAAGCAACTTTGGGTCCCATTGGGGAGAAAGGCATGGTACAAATGAATTAAACGAATAAACAAACAACTAAACGAACACATGAATAAATAAATAAGCAAGCAAGCAACTTTTAGTTCCATGGAGGTATTGCAATTCGCATACATAAAATAAACGACTAAATAGCTACTTATAAATATTTTTTTAAAGTTCAGCTAATAACTTTAAAATCACAGTTGACAGAGCTCCTTTTCACAACTACCTAAGGGGAAACCCTTTCCCACAATGCACAACCTCATTTCTTCTATTACATCTTATGAACACTGTCTATTGCTTCATTCATTTTTTAACCGATTCCACTGAAATGAAATCGAACTTCCGGCACAGCCAGCACTAGGCTGACTATTAAACACTTCAGAGCAGTTCCACAAATGTAGTGTCAAGCATCACTATTTTTAATTAGTGCCGTGTTATATTCCTACTTTGCTTAACAAGGCTTTTTCACACATTACACAGAAAAACTCAGATTAACCACCACATAATAAACTGCAGTAACCAGTTCCAGCAGCCCAGTAACAGTACTTGCTGGAGACATGAGTTTCATGTCCCTGTTAGTACTGTTACACAGTTACTGTGTATGCCTAAAAGTTCTTAGTTATAAACTTAAAAACACACGTGAAACGACCGAGTCTAACATTTAGGCTTTGCTTAAAGCGAAAATCAAATATACAGTTTCTCCTGGAAAATCCTAAACCAATAACTACTTATAAAGATCTAAGCAACAAATCGTCACAAAATATCAAAAGCTGTTTTAAGATAGAAACACACATTCCTTAAATACATTTTTAAAAGCAGAGTTTGAAAACATTCAGTATGAAGCAAATGGAGCTCATAATTACCTTGTTCTTCTAAGATTCCATTTGGCATTTTTTTATCACTGGAGTTCACAACCACTTTTCTGTGTTTCCTGAACCTTAACAAACATGAGATATATTTAGAACAAAAAGAAGATCTCATATGAATAAACCAGTTAATATATATTACTGCAGATTATGTTTCACAAACCATGAAAGTCTGGAGAAACTCTTTTTAAACATCTTCTGATCGTAAAATACTTGCTTAGTGCAGAGGAAAACTGTGCAACATCCTCTTGCTGCTCTAACTAAACTATGATTCTACAGCTACCACAACAGCCTGTAATACATGCTTTCATTTCCTTATTAGATCACATGAAAACAAGACTCAACTAGTTCTAGGCTGAGTGCTTGATTAATGCCTACCTGAAGAAATAGCCAGCTAAAAGAATTAAAATTATAAACACCAGAATCAGGATCAGCATTGAAGTTAATAGATGCTGTGATGGATCAGTATCTTCTGGAGGACCTATGAATTACAGACAAACATTTTAAACACTTGTAATATAACAATATATAATGAATTTCTTAATGAAAATTCAACACTGGCTGCTAATACATACAAAAGGCAAAAGTATATAAAATTAGTCTTATGAAACTTTAAACATCCCCTTATAATAAGAGTTTTCTGGTACCACCAAATCTTAAGAAGATCTTAGTATGATCAAGATGATTATTTTAATGAAACAAGTTAGAAGATGAAAATTTTGACAGCTCCCCCCCACTTTAAAAGCATAATACACAGCTATTAACTGTGCCCCTCATGTACCACTGTTACATAGGCTTACCAAGTGCCTGCTTCCAGCAAGCTATTCCCTGCTGCCATTCTCGCATTCCTGCCACCACTTTTCTTTGCAGTGGGAGAAAAGGGTGTATGTGTATCTGACCAGGAAGGGATGTAACTTTCGGAATATGATTTAGGAAGCCACCAATGCCTACAGTTTTTATCATGGGGGGCGGTCTCAGGGTTGGAGGAGGCATCACTTCCGGGTCAAATGGTACCATCAAATGGCCCTGGAGGGTACTGGGGACCATAATGGTGGCTAGGCAATATTAAAGGATTATCTGACTGCTGAGTGTCTATGTCCCCCATTTAAAATCATTAACACAACTCAGATGATGTTTTCTGATGATTCAGTCTTAAATAACTTTTTATTTTTCTCCAAACGAATGATGGTGAAGGTCATAAACACAAAATTAAAATTAAGAGGGTCATCTATGAACACAGAAGACAAATGACTGTTGACATTAGCCGTTTAAAAATATTGTGAGTAATAATGTTGGGGGGAAAATACCAACTTGGTACGTAGGAGAGAGGAGAGAGAAAGGATGGACCATGAGATATAGGAGATAAAGGAGTATACAGACATAACATACCCAGATATTTTAAACATGGTTTTCACAACAACACTCAGAAGGATTTCAGGTAAGTACAAAAGGAAACATATCTATGGGTCTTCCAGAATAGAATCATGCAAAATATTAAACAGTATCATGAGACCTGGGCTTTGGGCCTGAAACTCACAAGCTCAGGGGCCCAAAGCAGGCTACAACCTAGCATTCAAAGTATACATTACCACCAAAAAGGGAGCCCAAAAGACCATTCAGTCTATTACTCAACTGAATATGTTTAGTTAAAGAACCCACTTTTTCAACACTGACTTCTCAAAAAGAGCATTGTGTCTGTATAACTCTCCTATTTAAATAAAAAAGGAAATACATCTACATTTCAAAGAATTCTCAGCAAGGTATTAACAACCAACACTTATGATGCAATACCAGGGTGCTATGCAGAGACAGGCAATGGCAAACCCCCTCTGAATGTCTCTTGCCTTGAAAACTCCAGGGGATTGCCATAAATCAGCCACAACTTGACAGCAAAACAATAACAGCAACAATAACGACATCAACCTGTATTGGTTGAAGGCTGCAGGAAAAGAGGAAGGCCCAACATGAGATGGATTGACTCAGTAAAGGATGCCACAGCCCTCAGTTTGCAAGACCTCAGCTAGACTGCTCATGATAGGATGTTTTGCAGGTCATTAATTCATAGGGTCACCATAAATTGGAGGTGACTTGATGGCACTTCACACACACACACACACACACACACACACACACACACACACACACAGATCTTGTTAACAGATAGATAAAATGGCCCCCTGCTCCACCATGAACCCATAATAATTCTAAATTTGAACTGCATGGAACTCTAAACAGTGCTAAAATAATTCATCTTATTTTAATCCCCACCATTCATACAAAAAGCTTAAAACAGCATACATTATTTCCCCTTTCTCCATGTTCTCCTCACCACTATTGTGTGGTAGGTTCAACTGAGAGAGGATGACTAGCCCATGATTACCCAGTAAGTGTCATGGCCATCTTCAAAACCATGTCTTCCCAGTTCTAGTCCAACACTGTAACCCAGTGGTTCTTAACCATCCATCAAATACACGGTGGCGCAGGCAGTTAAACGCCTGCACTATAACATCACCCGAGCAGCCACTATGGCTGTTCGAGTACCACCGCGGTCGAGGTGAGCTCTCGACCTTCGTCCCAGCTCCCGCCTACCCAGCGGTCTCGAAAGCAACCTAATTGCAAGTAGGTAAATGGGTACCCACCATTAGAAGGGTGGGGGGCACCCTGTGTGGTCGGCTGAAGATGGCGGAGATAGCGGAGACGACGGCAGTGGCGGCAATGATGGTGGCGGTGGCGATCCTGGCGTGGACGGCATTGGTGGTGCGGCGAGCAAGGCGGCGGCGAGCAAGGCAAGGTGCGCGTTTGAGCGATCCCTGGAGGCGGAGAAGGAGTACATCGAGGGCTGCCATGAAGAGAGAAGAAAGGGGCGTGCGCAGATGCCGAGTTCCGGCTCAGCGGAGCCGGAAAGGACGTGGCCGGGCCGGAAAGTAGGCGGAGCTGCACGCCTAAGGAGGAGATCGCCACCACTGAACGCCGGAGACGCCAGAGAACGCCAGAGAAAGAACAACCCGCTGGACCAAGAGACCCGACCATGCCGAGCCAATCGGTGAAACAGCAATAGCCACCACAGAGGGGGTGCCGGTAGGTTGTCCCACCCCCCTTCATACATTGTGGCCCTAGCTAGGAACACAGGTGATTAGCACCAGAAACCCTGTAAGCCGCTCTGAGACCCTAGCCATGGGACAAGAGTGGGATATCAAGTCTAATGTAAAAAACATTGTCATAGAATGTCCTGAGCCACAGCTAGAAAAACACAAAACATAGAAACAGCACCGCAGACAAGGTAACTTTATTTATATAAGTACATTTATGATATCTGAATGAGACACAGATCTCAGGGGTCACAGAAATATAGGAGCTGGCATTTTATCCTAAAGGCCAGATGAACAATATAACAATTCTCCTCCTTTGGCCATCACAAGGGACTGTCTAAAATCCCAAATGCCTTCCATTTGACTCCCAAATTCTTGATGCCCTGAAAGTAGTATAGATCACCCCCTAGGGAGCCAAATACCCCCCTAAAATCACTACATATTATACTGGCTTTTATTTAGCTATCTACTAATGTTAGGATTTGTGGAAGTGGGATCTAAGGGTGGGAAGAGAAGAATGGATTATGGGGTGACTTGAATTGGGTGAAGTAGCACCTAGGGTTAGAAGATAAGAAATTTGTAAAGACAGGTTTACGTCAAACAACTAATAGGTTGGACTACAGCCCCTTTTCATCTTTTGGTGTATACGTGATGAACAGACAGGCAGTTGTCTGGAGAGGTAGCACATACAATTTTCAAAATACATGAACAATAGTTTTAAATGCATGACCTGGGTTTCTGAATTAATTGATGGCCATACATAATTTACAGTTAATATGCACATTTAATTGCAAGATATGTTTTTGTGTGACATCAGTGAATGAATATACTAGACAGCTAACACCCGGCTACACTGAAAAATACAGCATTGGCCTGTACCAATAGGGCACAGGAAACCACACAGAAGAATATAAAATAGCAAGATAAATATTGTCCAAAATTATACTAGTTTTTTTTATTACTGTTGTTCAATTAAAGGGCACCCACGTATAAAAAGACTGGGAAACCCTATTGTTGATACATATCCTGTCTCACAAGGGCTTTAAGGATGACACTGCTCCATCCACTTCCTGATTTCAAGATAAAACAGTCTTGGCAAATAGAGTTCCCTACACCCACGCCCCTTACAAAGCTCTTTTTTCCCCTTTTCTGTCAAGATACTCATGAATGGAATAGCTACAAAACAAACAACTTTTAGGTGGTCTGAAACAGACAAAAATGTAGTTTTTGCCTGAAGCTAAGATCTAAACAAACTGTGTCCAGGGACACACAGAGTTGTTCTCTAATGGCAGAACTGAAAGTAGACAGTGCGTAGGTGAAAGAGAAAGAGAAAATAGATGTCTGAGGTCAGGCCATGTAATACTGAGATTATGTATACATATCAGTTTTTATTCTAGGCTCAGGGGTTACACTGAAATCCAGCTATCACAAGGAACACCCATATAAGGGTATGCATGTATGAGAGTCTCCATACATCTAGGAGCTGAACATGGGTTCAGCATCATTTCAGAGGTGAATGAGAGAGGCAGAGGGACCGATGCTTAAGAGAATAACTTAATTGCCCTAACAAAGAATACAAAAAAAGGTAAAATGATAGCTTTCCTGCTCAGCAGAATGAGATGGCAATTCTAGGCAGTTCAATGATAAGACACTGTAACAAATTACTTGTGATAATCCAATAAAAATATTTACTTTTGCAAGATCCAAGTGTCCCGTTTGACCCCAAAGAATGTGTTCCTTCCACCTGGCTAGTCCAAAGAAACAAACCTGCCCAGGGGTCAGAGAAATATAGAAGGTGCCTTAAAAGGGAGAAAGAAGGAATGAGAGGGAGGCTGGAGGATACCTAATGCTGAAGGATATGTGAGAAAGAGATTTAAGAAGAGAAGAGAAGAGAAATAAGAGGTCCCCTACAAGGAGAAGAATGGCAAAGTAGCTAAGGGAAGCAAGAAGGCAGTGGAGCCATCTGGCTGAAAACTGGGGAGGGGGAGATTAGCTAAGTAGTAAGGAGAGAAGGAGTGATGTAGCCGGAAGGTTGAAAAGACAGAAGTGAGAATGGGAGAAATTAGTCTTTAGGCAGCGCTTCTGTAGTTTGTAAGTTGGGTTATTGTTCTGCCAACACTGATTGTGAATCAGGGCCTAGGTGTTAAGAAGCTTTGGACAATCACAGCCAAAAGGTCCTGATTGCAGGATGCCAGAGCTGATGAAACAGAAATAAAATTGAATAGTATCTTCCACATTTTTACAACTGATATCCAGATTATAGAGATGAATTCCATTGAAGAAAATGGTAGCTTTGGAGTTCAACTCTATGGCATTATACCCAACCGTTCTCAGTCGCCAGGAAGTTCCCAAACATACGGCAACCCAACTTGCGGCAATCACAAAGTACAAACCATTCACCCACAGACAATGTAGGGCTCTCTATACACTCAGGATACTCTCCTGGAATGTAGCAAATAGGACTTTGTAAAGCACCAAATATGAGAAGATTGCTCCATAAAACCAGATCCCCAGGCCCCACCTGAAAGTTGGCAAACCTAGGCAGAAGGGTCATTGGGTTGTATCCAGCCAGTTTATTTCCTCAGTCTCACCAATTATCCTTCTTCCTACAGCCCCCTACACAGATTTTGTCCATGCCGGTTTCCTAATTCACAGGCATAGCCTTTTTTGTGGTCAATGAGAATCCTCTTTTTTCTTTTTCACTAGCAGAAAGGTTGGCTGGATCCAACCCATTCATTTTACTGTTAGATACAATAATTTATGAATTTAGTTACACCTATACTTTTATTTATATACAAATAGCAGCTATGTATTCATATATATGATAGTATTTGGGATTTCCCAAACACATGGTGCTACATCGACAGATAGTTGTTCTCCAAGCTCCCACAAATTATAATGGCAACTTTGCAGTAGACACAAATGCAGCCTCTAACAAGGTTCTGCAATTTTCATTTAAAAAATCTACTTTATTACTTTATTTTTATACAGCTATGTGTTTTATCACCACAGCTCAGAAAACAAAAGTACATATATCTTCACCCCTATAATGTAGTCACGTAACTGAGCTGAGCCTTATGCATAATTACGGTACGTAGCTACAACCAGAGTACAGAAGACTGAGGCACTTCAAATGCCACCTAAGTGATGTTACATAAAATATTATAATCAAAGGACTCCACAGTTAATTGTAAAACACAAACACAAAGAACAAACTAGGCTTCACAGACTGATTTGCTAAGTCATTTTCAACAAGGATATTTTAACCACTCAAACAGGCCCAAAATACAAGACGGTGACTTGATAAACTTGTGACATTCAGTGGAATACAGTGGTTTTAGAATTCTAGGAAAGCTGTTGCAATGTTAATGCAGTCCCCATCAGTAAACAAGGCTGAGAGGGTTTGATTTAAGCGTAGTCACAATTTGGAACAGGAGATTCTGCCAATGTTTGCAAATTGTTTTGCTTTTCAAAATGCCAGAACTGTCCCTACTAATTATTAGATGACATCCTGCTCCAAATTTAAGTACATTGAAAAAAGTGAAACAAGTGGGAAAACAGGAACCTCCAAATTGCAATTTAGTATAGATTTTTTAAAAATGACTTCTCCAATAAATCTACAGAAAGCAGCATCATTAGCTCAGCTATTTTTAGAATTCAGTACTTGCATACTCCACACTGGATGCGCAAGCACTAAATTCTTCAGAGCACTGGATGTGACTTTTTAAAGCACTGGATGTGAATTAGGGCCTATAATGAAAAGAAGGGAGTATCCTAGCCTTTGAATTACCAGACTAGCTCTTTTGCTTTCCTAAACACACCTTTTAAAACCCCATTCTTTTTAGGCGACCAGCACACTTTTATACAAAGAGCAAAGTAAACCGAAATATTAACAAGAAATAACGTTTGACAGCACAACCTTCACGTAGGGATGCAGAATGTTTTTTTTTTGTAAAGCTTTATTGACTCCCCTAAAAAGGGGAGGTATTTCGCTAAGAATTAGAAATAAGGAAGGGTATAAAGAGGGACAAAGAAAAGAATGAGTGGTATTAGTAATCTGTTAATCTGTTAAACTTTTTATAGTCAAATCAGAGAATCCACAGGGTTTTTTTTCCTTTCCTTTTTCTTCATCATCAAAGATTCTTCTTTTCATCTAATAGTGTTAACCAAAATAATTAGTATGTTAATATTGTCCTTCTGGTATCCATTTGTACTTCCAAAGTAAAGTCCAATGGGAAAAAAAACAATTTTTAAGCTTTAGTGTCTTTCCCACTTTTCCCTCTCAGGTTATATTTTGGACCCGTCGCTCCTCCTTCTTCTTCGTCTTTCACCTCTCCTTCCGAGCTGCTGTCTTCTACGCTTAACGTCGACATCCATTTGGCTAGTTCTGCACCTTCTTCTTTAAAGTAAAGGTAAAGGTTCCCTTGCTCGAAAGCCAGTCGAATCCGACTCTAGGGTTGCGGTGCTCATCTCCGTTTCAAAGCCGAAGAGCCAGCGCTGTCCGAAGACGTTTCCGTGGTCATGTGGCCGGCATGACTAAACACCAAGGCGCACGGAACGCTGTTACCTTCCCACCGAAGTGGTCCCTATTTATCTACTTGCAATTCTTTACTGACATGCTTTTTCA
>NW_015163094.1:1019144-1025041 GCF_001447785.1 Gekko japonicus | reverse complement strand
TTTAAAGTAAAGGTAAAGGTTCCCTTGCTCGAAAGCCAGTCGAATCCGACTCTAGGGTTGCGGTGCTCATCTCCGTTTCAAAGCCGAAGAGCCAGCGCTGTCCGAAGACGTTTCCGTGGTCATGTGGCCGGCATGACTAAACACCAAGGCGCACGGAACGCTGTTACCTTCCCACCGAAGTGGTCCCTATTTATCTACTTGCAATTCTTTACTGACATGCTTTTTCAAAAAGTCTTGAGCTTTGAAGATGGAGTCAATCTTCTCTCTTTTATCTTTAAATTTGAAAACCAGTCCTTCTGGTATCAACCATTTATAGTTCGTTTGATGTTTTTGTAAGAAGGTAGTCAGCCCTTTATACTCCTTTCTCTTCATTCTGATTTCAAATGGAATATCTTTCAAAATCTTGATCTGTTGATCACCGATTTTCAGGGGTGTCGCTGATGTAGACTTTAAAATCTGGTCCCTGAGACGCTGTTTTGAAAATTTCACTACCACTTCTGCTGGCAATTTATTTTTCCTTGTAAAGTTGGAATAGGTCCGATAGGCCAAATCCATCTCTTCTTTTATTTTATCAGGGATGCAGAATGTTAATCCATAACAGGGATGCCAGCCCTCCACCGACAACCCTTAGAAGCTTTGGGGGGCAGAGAGTAGGGAGGGGGTATCACTGATGCACCCAGATCATTTTCTAGGGATCACCTAAACTGATCCCCCCCACACACACACACACTGCTCTAGGAATTCCTCCATGGTCTTTACTGGAGAAATGGGGGTATTGTTGATGTGGCAACCAGAAGTGATGTTGCTGCACCTGTGATATTACATCCACACACGCCCCTTTTCTTTCTGCTGCCAGAGAAGGGGAGAGCCAACACCAGCCACAGTAGCAACTTAGGTCCCTGCCAGACGGGGAGATCCACGCATGCGTCAAACCGAATAGACGCTCACTCGCGTCGCTCCTGGAGTTTGTTAATTAAAAGCCTAAAAAAAGACAAACTGAAAGTAAACTGAGAACGAAAATATCCTCCCAGAGGCTAAGGTTGGAGGAGTTGCCTCTAATCTTGGGTGAGCAAGACGGCTGCATAGTTTGAAAGCTTCTCCTTAGCTGCAAAGAAAAAAAATGGCGAAGTCAATTAAAGAGCTTGGAGAGATGATACAGCGTTCAGAGGCTAATGTAAGAGCTGATATGCAGGATTTAAAAACAGAAATGAGAAGGATGATGACGACGGTGGAACTGGTGAAAAAAACTACAGAACGGGCGAAAGGAAAAGCGCAGGCAAACGAAGAGAAGATTGAGACTGACAAAGAGGATAGCCCAGATGAATGATAGACAACGTAGAAGGAATTTAAAATTTGCTGGAATCTCAGAAGATATACAGCATAAGGACTTGGAAGGAGTTATGCTGAACTGGCTTAAGGAGCAAGGGATTCAGATTAAGCAAGATGAAATTGAAAGAGCACACCGGTTATTTACACCAAGGAGAGGGGCTGGAGCTCCCAGGGATGTTATTGTGGCTTTTTCAAGAGAAAAGATAAGAGATGAGATCTATAAATCTCTGCGACGGAAGACTGAACTTCAGTTCAAAGAACGGAAGGTCATTGTGAGACAAGATTTTTCACAGGAGACGTTGCAAGCACGGAAGAACATGCAGCAATTTGCGCAAGCTTTATTTAAAGACAAAATTCTCTTCACCTGGGCATATCCAGCAACTTTGTTGGTGTTCAGGGAGGGCAGGAAATATTCGGCTAGAGATCCAGAAGAAGCAAGGAAGATGTTGATAGACTTGGGAGTTGAATTGCAAGACGAGACTGGGCAAGAACTCTTTAGTGTGGAAGAGGAAGAGGAAGTACAGGAAGATCAGGCAGAGTCACCAGCCCAAGAGAAGGAGAGTAAAAAAAGGAAGGGACTGGAGGGGGAGGCAATAAATAATAAGTAAAGTAAATATGGGGAAATATAAAACAGGCTGTATGTGAAGATATGGTTGTGAAATGTAAAGTTCTCCAGGAGAGATGGGGGAGGTACGTGGGTCTCCAAGGGCACCATGAGACAGAGCTCAAGGCGAGCTCTATTCAAGTCTCAGGGGAGTAGGGGGGAGGGGGTAGTTAATGTTACTAATCAGTGGAAAACTTATGTGCACGGAGGAATTAAAGGAACAAACTTAGAAAGGGAGTATGGATAAGACCTTAAAAATATTATCTCTCAATGTTAATGGATTGACTTCTGACATTAAGCGTTTTAGGATTGTGGAGCTAGCAAGGAAAATGAAAGTTGATTTGTTATGTCTTCAAGAGACACACAGAGCTAAAACAAACAATAAACCTTTGTTACCCTCTCAGCATTGGGGATTTAAAATAGAATCGAAAGCAACAAATAAGGCGAGAGGAGTGGCTATACTGTGCAATAAAAATCTTAATGTGGAGATTTTGAAGCAGAAGAAAGATAATGATGGTAGATATGTATTTTTAAAGATTAAAATGATGCAGAAGGTATTTACTGTGGCCAGTATTTATGGGCCAAATAATGGGCAGAAAAAATTTATAAGGAAAACTTTGGACAAATTACAGGCCTTTGCTGAGGGGGATAATATAATTGTGACCGGAGATTTCAACTGGAGCTTAAAGACAGATGATTCTTTTAGGTTGAATAAATGGAGATTAAAAGATGTTTTTGAGATAGGGAGTGCCAGTACTAAACCCACCTTCTTTTCCAATAGACATAAGACTTATACATATATAGATTATTTGTTAATTACAGACAGGAATGAATTTAGGGTTGAGAGAGCTCAGACTTTGGGAATATGGATCTCAGACCATGCCCCATTGTTTGTGGAGTTAGGAAGTACATCGGGGGAAAACCAAGGAAAGAGATGGCGTTATAACAATGTAGTAATGGTTAAAGATAAGGACAGGAAATATATAAGGGAACAGTGTAGCTGGTATTTTAAGGAAAACAGTGGTACAGGAGAGATTCCGATAGTGTGGGATGCATTTAAAGCGGTTATAAGAGGACAGTGTGTCATGATAGAGAAACTTATTAAGAAGAAATGGTTTTTGGGTAGGCAGAAGAAAATTAAAGAAATAGAAATACTTCAACAGCAGCAGCAAAGTAAATATTTAAGAAGTAGACAAGGTCAAATAAGGAAATTACAACAAGAATTGGAGGAGTTAGACTGGTTTACGATCTGGAAGAGAGAGAATTTTATTAAGAATGAGTATCAAAGAACGTCAATAAGGTCAACAAAGAGGTTAGCAAATTATTTAAAGAAAAGAAGAGAGAAACAGAGAGTAAAAGCAATCAGGACTAAAAGGAAAATACTAACAGAAGACCCTCAAGAAATAAGAAAAGAATTTGCAGAATTTTATCAAACATTATATAAAGAGGAAAGTAAAAGTAACAGCAGAGTAGGTTTGGAGTTGAAGATAGAGGAAGAAGATAGATTAAGGTTAAATGAAGAAATTTCTTTGAGAGAAATTGAAGAAGCGGTTAGAACATTTAAAAGAAAGAAGTCTCCGGGATTAGATGGGTTCACTATTGATTTTTATAAAGAAACAATAGATATAATTGGCCCAGAAATGAAAAAAGTATTCAATAATATTTTAAAAGGGGGAAGGGCTCCAGATACGTGGAAACTAGCGGAAATAGTAGTGATTGAAAAACCACAGAAGGACCCTACAGAGGTAGGCGCATACAGACCTATCAGTTTATTAAATTTAGATTATAAAATATTGACAAAGATTTTGGCAAAACGCTTGGAAAAGGTACTTCCCAAAATAATCAAAGAAGATCAATATGGATTTATAAGTGGAAGATATATTGGACACCCAATACGAAACGTGATAAACGTGTTAACAAGTAGGCCAAAAGGGAAATTAGCCTTATTGAAATTAGATGTATACAAGGCCTTCGATACTATAAGACATAAATTTTTATGGAATATTATGATAAAGGCAGGAATAGGAGACAAGTTCGTGAGGGTGCTCCAAGAATTATATAGAGGAGGTAAAGCAGTAGTTAGGGTGAATGATGGAGTTTCAGAACAATTCAATATACAACGGGGAGTTAAACAAGGGTGCCCAATATCACCATTATTATTTGTGTTGGGAATGGAATACTTGGCAGATAGGATAAGAAACTCTGTCAGGATACAAGGATATAAAAAGGGTAAGGAAGAAATTAAAATAAATATGTATGCAGATGACATTCTGTTAGTATTAGTAGAACCATTGGAGGGAGTAAGAGAACTTTCAATTATTTTGAGAGACTTTAGAGAGGAATCTGGATTGGGAGTTAATATGGACAAGTCGGAAATATTGTTCTGGAACGTAAGTGGAGAGGAAAAGAAAGAAATAGTGGAAATGACAAAGATGGACCCTAAGAGAAAACAAATCAAATACTTGGGGGTGAAGATTATTAAAAATGTGGATAAGATACCTGATGTGAATTATAAGGAGGTATGGAGGAAGATTAAGAAAGATATGAGAGCTTGGAAAAATAAGAACTTGTCTATCCTAAGTAAGGTTAGGGCAGTCAAAATGTTTTTAATTCCAAAATTATTATATCTATTTCAAGTAATTGCGCTCCCGATAAGGAGGAAGTGGTTTAAAACATGGAATAAGGTATTTAAAAACTGGGTTTTTGGAAGCAAAAGGCCTAGAACTCCAGACATAGTAAATTATGCACCAAAAGAAGAGATGGGATGGGCGATACCAAATTTGGAACTGTATTATGAGGCATTTCAATTGAAATATTTAATAGAGATTGGATATAGTGATAGAGTTAAATGGGTGAGGCTGGAAAATGAGATAAATAATAGAATAGGAAGAGAGGGGATTTTTTGTGGCGAGGTGCAGATGGCGTATAAGAAGGCGATTGGACCAAGGAAAATAGCTCTAGGTATCTGGAAAAGTTGGAAAAGGAAATGGTTGCCAGGCTATTCAAAATGGATGCCATTAAAATATATAAATAAGGAATTTACCGATATGGGGTGGTGGAAGAAATTACAAGAATGCGGTTTTTATTGGCTAAAAGATATGTTTGTTGAAGGAGGAACTTTAATTGCAAAAAACAATTTTTCAGAGAAAGTCGGAAAGCAGTACTGGTTAGAGGTGCAAGGACTATACAATTTAGTTAAATCTGAAAGATTAGAGGGGATAAGCAGGGAGAGAACAGAAATTGATGAAATATTAAGCAGAAGACAAGTAAAAGAAAAAGGGATAGCGGGGGCATTATATAAATTGATGGTAAGAGATAAGGAGAGGATGATACGGATTATACAGAATAAATGGGAGGGAGAAGGGTTAATGCATCAGGAAGTGATTCAAGAAATAATGAACGGTATAAATCAAATTAAAATAGATAGATATAAAGAATTGGTGAGGAAATTTATGTGGAAATGGTATAGAACTCCGGCTCAGATAGCGTACATGATTAAAGGAATGAATCCAAAGTGTTGGCACTGTGGCCAAGAAGTGGGTATATACGCCCATATGTGGTGGGAATGTAAAGTGGTTAAGGAATTTTGGCAAAAGATTGTAAGGGTTATCTTTGATCTATTTCAAGTTAATGTAGAGATCAACAGGGATTTGCTCATTTCTGGAATATTGGGAAACAAAAAAGTGGAAAGAAATAAGCGGGAGTTATATAAAATTATGGTTCTAGCCGGGATGGCTGTAATAGCATTGGGATGGAGGGACAGGCACAAATGGACAATGGAAAATTGGAATAATTATGTCTTTGAACACGTACAATTAGATATATTCGCACAGATAATTACTGAAGAGACATGGGAGGAGAAATGTCAAAAGATTACAAATAAATGGGGGGGATATAAGGAATGGGTGGAAAGGGGAGAAGCCAATCCAAATATCCAAATACGAATGAAGAATCTGTGCACATG
>NW_015163094.1:985291-1018833 GCF_001447785.1 Gekko japonicus | reverse complement strand
GAACTGCGCATGTCTGAGCATGCGCAGTTCGGCCAGGAGCCGGGGATGAGCCAGCCTTGATGCGCCCTTTCCTGAAGAACCACCTAGGTAGGTGGTTTATTTTTGATGCGGGGTTTTGGGTGGAAGGGCCGGATCGGGAATGGGCGCGCCACGCTTCCCAGATGTTGCTGTGGGATCGTGCCCGTTTGCTGTGCCCCTGATCCAAAACCTCTCGTGTGACCAGGGCCAAAGAAGGCCTAATCCACAGGCCTAGTTTTATAATTGAAAAAGAAAGTTATTACAAAACAACAATCAGAATCTAACAAAGCCTTTGAAAAGCAGATAAAAATCCAAAAGGTAATAAAGCGGGAAAATACAAAACATTCAGGCATTGTCTGGGGCCAGATGAAAATCTAGAAAGATTCTAAGCTTATGCAATTTTCAGAAATTGTCCCTTTTATCTTCAGTCATTCCCAAGATGGCTTCAGACCATGTGATCTTCTCCAATAACGCAACAGCAGGAAGCACCACTATACTGGCTGCACATCCATTCCCAGTAATATGACAGCATGTTCAGCCTCACACATCCCTCTTCCCCCCTTCTTCCTTCCCCTAAACAAGAATGTCAAATTCAAACAATCCAGGTAAATGAAATCCTATATTTCAATTGGCTAGCATTTTTTTAGCTGAGAAAGAGTTGATAGCCAATCACAAGGAATAAATCTAAACTAAGCACCTATAAATAGCTGCCCATCTATTTATTTCCCATCTGCAGCTTCCCAGCTGCTTCAACAAAAGGACTGCTCAAAGTGTCAGACACAGGAAAACAACACATTTTACATATCAGTAAACAGGTTAACCGACAACGTAGAGGGAGCAAAGAAAGGCTTTTTAGCACTTAATTAAAAATTGATTTGGATCAGATTAACCAAGGAACTCAGAATGGCATAGATGATTTTCCCTTCCCACTTTTCAGGCTGGTAATTTAAAAACCTCGGTAAGGGACTTGTGTGTGTGTTGGGGTGTGTATTATATTATTCTGTATCACAAAAATATTGTACTGCCTGCTGTTGCCCTCACACATACAGAATGAAGACACAAAGGCTGAAACAACTATGGGCCACAACGTCATTAATATGCATCCGAACTGCAAATGGCAAAAGTATTAAATCTCTTTCTCACATACTCTTCAGCACAGGTATCCCTATTGCTAAAACCAAATCTTGGAAAAATATTTCCCAGCTGGGAAAATCATTACCAGAAAACATTCCCTTGTTTGGGCAACTTCATCTCAGCTTCAAGCCTCAGTTTACAGCTGTGAGACTGATCTTAACGTGATGACGTCACTCAGAAGTGACATCATCAAGTTGGGGACTGGCACCTTGCGTGCCTGTACTCCAAGCAGCAAATTCACTGCTTGGAGTTCAGGTGTGCCCCTCACCCCCACTTCTTGCAAAAAGCATTTAAAGGGGTCCTTTAAATGCTTTTGGCAAGAAGCGGGGGGACGGACGGACACATTTGAACTCCAAGTGGCGAATTCACCACTTGGAGGTCAGGTGTGTGGCTGGTGGCCACCCCTCTCCCTCCCCTCCTGCAAGACTTAAAGGGCCCTCCAGCTGGTCAGCAGACCCTGTGTGCCTGCTGATCAGCTGGAGACCCTTTAAATCTCACAGGAGGGGAGGGAGAGGGGTTGCTGCCACTGGGGGTGGGGCTTGGGATCAGGGCTTCCCCCACCGGCCAGCTGCCCGCCAAATCACAGGATCCCGACCCCAACCTGGGGACTGGCATTCCTAAACTTCTCTTCTTAATAAACTGATTTAATTCTTTAAACAGCTTGTGCTCCCTTTTACTGCATATCTACACTCTGCCAACAGGGTTCCGGGCCCAGCGTAAGCATTTCAGCTGTGAAAAGAAAAAAAGATAGATAGATTGGTTAGGCAAAAGAAGAACAAACATGGCGACTTCCTGCATCATTCAGCAGTTACCTACTAGATGGGCTTACAGAAGGCAGCTATTTGATATGGAAGGAGAGAATGAAGAGTCACCTGCTTGAGACAGGACTGTGACATGTTGTTCAAAACCTCTGAATGGGAAATGATAATTCAACAGAGCAAGGAAGCTGGGACGCTGACAACGAGAAGGCAAGAGGAGCCATGATAAAAGCTTTGACTGATCAAGATGTTCTAAAAGTGATTCAAATGCAAACTGCTAAAGCTGTATAGTCTAAACTGGAGAGGCTTTATGTAAACTCATCTCTGAAAAGCCAGCTCTATGTACAAAAGAGACTGTTTAGCACTAAGATGTCAGAAGGGGGTAATTTGCGTGACCACTTAGATGAAATGCTTCGTCTAACTCAACAGTTAAGAAGTGCTGGGAAAGAGATTGCAGACCAGGACTTGGTTGTGTTGCTGTTAGCCTGCCCAAGTCTTATGAAAATGCTGTGTATCAAAATGAAGCAAAAGGGAAATTGTCTCTCAAAGAAGCAATACACTAACTTTAGCAGACATACAAACATAGGCAATTGGAGGAATTCAACAAGAAAGTTGAACCAAATGTTGACCAGACAGCTCTAAATGTAAACAACAAGAGTATAATAATTTCCCATTTATGTGGAAAACCAAGGCACATTAAAAGACACTGCAGTGCTTTTTAGCAAAAGGGGGCCTTCCCAAAGAAAGAAAAGGGGAGATTCCAAGCAGCCATCACTGAAAAAGTGTTTTATACCAACTCAAGGAGCTACGAAAAGTCATACTCACACAACAACTCATTTGTTATGAGGGAAGTAGTAAAGGACCAATGTGGTAGATCCCCAAATAGCGTAGTTAATATGGAATACAAGATATTCCATATCCGTTTTTGAGAAGAGAAAGCCACATGTCAGACAGAATTTGATTTCTCTCATCTATACTCTCCTGTAAACATGAATTAGGATGTTGAAAACCCCAACAGCATACAGCGAACCCCCTACTCTTCTAGTACTGTCCACTGAAAAAAGTGAAATTTACCAGAATGTTTCCCAGTACCAGAATCTATACTGATTTTGCTCTCTGTTTCAATAACATTAGACACACAGAGGCCAATTCTCATATTGCTAACCTTACATGGCAGACATCAGTCTGCCATGATGACTTGGGATCAGACTAGCACCTGGGATTCTAGGACTCAGTTTCAAGACACATGGGGGCCCAATTCAGATTAGTGTGCACACTAATCTGAATTGGGCCCCCATGTGCCTTGAAACTCTTAAGCTTCTTTTCCACCTGCAGTTTTTCTTACCTCAAGTACCTATTAGCCCTACTGGGGAAAGGTACATTGTAGCCTTCGGTACATGTAAGTTTCCCCAAGAGGAAACTCTGGGGCTGGTTAAGGTCAGGAATGAGTCCTCCTGCCTACATACCTGTCCTGAATCAGAACTCACATGCCTGGGAATTAAGTTCCCAATAGGGAACTCCAAGAACACATTTGTTGAAAGTCCACACAGAGGACACATGGACTTGTCTAGCAGCCAAGATAATCCTGGAAAACAACCTGTTCTTCTGTCTCATGTGCTGTTTATTTTTCTCAACCTTCTGACTATGATATAGAACACACATTTCCACCAAAACCCCAAAAGGATGTATGAGACAGAAGACAGACATAACCTGTGGGCCAATCTGGAAGTGCTCTTATTCTGTCTATTCAACACACCTATTCCTTTCCAGGGAAAACACTGTTCCTGCAAGTTCGTAGCAGAAGCTGGAAGTAAATGGTATTCGATAGCTGGTCTTCTGTGATGTTACTGGAAAATTCCTCTCCACCACCAATCTTTAGAAGAATTTTGCAGTTGTTTTTAAAGTTTCCTTTTAAAAACGTTAATAAAGCGATGAATGATTAAGCACAAAAAGGTTCAAATTGCACATGATTATTTTTAAAATTAAAAAAGACAGCCTGCCTGAAACAAGGGGGACAAGGCCACACACAAAAATAATTATTTGGCATGCACTTCTAGCTTAATCCTCAGCTAACTGGGAACTTTCCTCCATTATATCTCTCTTCATCATGACTCATTTGTCTTGTGTGAAACTTGCTTTCCTGACCATAGTAGCACACTGCAGGCTCCTATTATCCACCTCCTCTTTCAGTCTGTCTAGAGTTAGAACTGACAGAAGATCTTCCCTGTTACTGGGTTTTGAAATGAATGAATTCATGCTCTGTATTTATAGCTCTTCATTCCTAATCCTTTATCACATAAGGCAGCAGAGGGCAGAGTGGTGTGTGACCTCTGCCTATGTGTTGTACATCTCTGACCAAAATAAAGGAAGTAAAGGAAACTTAATTCAGACACACATCTTCTCATAAAGAGGGAAGTATTAAGTCAGCTATTACTTCTTTATACATTAGACCAAATTAAGTTAAATTAAAAGCTTTAAAAGCCATCAAGGGTTTACAGCAGCAATAAAAGCACTTTGATCCTTGCCCTTCTAGCATTTAGTGTTACTAAACAGCTAATGGCTAATGCTGGCTATGGGGGATTCCCCCCCCCCCAGAATTTCAAAAACTCTTAAACCGTACATAATTCCACAAATAATGTTGGGATTTACTGAAACACTTCTTAATGAAAACTCTTTCAAAATACCATTAAAGTAGTTTTTTTTTAAAAAAATCTGCAATTAGTCTTACATTTAGGTAGCTTACAAAAGTATTACCGTAACTATGGGCTAGTCCATTGCAGAATTAAGTAGCTAATGATAATGTTATTGCTTTAACTACACTTCAGATTCAATTATTCCTGTTTCCAGTAAAGCTGCTCATATTGTATACTAGCCTGATACCCGTGCTTTCCTACGGTATTTAACTTCCATAAATCCAGTTATAATACTGACGATGTAAAGTTTGAAATGTAACATTTGTTATACAAATTCTAATGGAGACGATTGTAGTGTAAAAAATTAAGTGAGACATGCGTACTTTTTGTCTCTCTACTGAAGGATCCCTCTGTAGACTGCTGGGGCGGGCTCCCTCGTGGCTTTAAGCACCCTGCAACCGCTGCTGCACCTGACAGACAACCGCCTGTTAGGTGTAGGAGGTGGGGGGAGTGTGTTGAGACTCTGCCCACAACAAGATGGAATATTTTAGGGTAGGGTTTTTTGGTGGCTGAATTTGAATGGACGGCAACAATAGCACACACAGTTGCTACAATTTAGTAGTTTTGTCACATTTGTCCAAAATAGCCCCCAAAATAAAAAGGAACATAAGTCTTCAACTTTTAGCCTTCTCTTGATTATTGGCTGAACTGCAGTGATGTCATACCCTGAAGGTAAAGCCATCAAAATTCTTGTTTCACTTTATTGCTCAACTGAAACCACACTGGATACAAAAGAAGTAAGAAGAGGTGATTAGTTATAATTATAACAGTTAACTGTTTGCTGTATTACTGAGAAAACTGACAGCCAACCTGGATCCAAAGAGAAGAAAAGCTGTAGATAAAACTTGTGAGAGGTAAAACAACATTCAGAGAAGTTTTCAACAGGAAAAGACCTATATATCACCAATTACTCATATATTGTAGACAGTGTGCAACGTATAAGGATCCACAAGCACAGATCTGCAGATTTTTAGTATTGCTGAAGATTTTTGGCATACTGCCACCAAAAATGCTTAAGCAGCAGAATCCAAAATATTCATAATTCACCCCAAAGAATTCACTGTTTCCTTACTTGTTGTAGTATTAGATGATGCAGTTCCATTGTCATGTAATGCTTCAATGTACTGAAAACTAATAGATGCGAGCAAGACAGAACGGGAATATTCCATCATGGACCTGTAAAGCAGAAACAGAAATGTAAGACCCAGCCTTCAAAAATTTCTCAAAGTCATTTTAAGATTACAGCAGCCTCTTAACTACAGTGGATATTATAAAAGCTTTTTTTTAAGGTCTCATTTAGTATTGCTACTTTATTGAGTCCAAAGTCTGAACTCATTCCTACCTGATACTTGCTAGTTCCACAATTCTACCAAAGCTGGATAATTAAAGTGAATTTGAAAGGAGTATTTTATATGCATACTAAGAGGAACCACAGATATCAGAGTTGCATGTGGGAACTATACAAGTTTTGCTGCTTGGTTGTAATATCTGATTAAATATGGGCCTTTAATTATAGATTACTCTTACTAAAGAACAACACAACCCTTGTTTTATTAAATACAATACTAATCACAGTAACCAAAATCTAGGCCCTCTGATGATAGTTCTGTAAAGTGCATATGTGCTAACCCTGTCTAGTCTGTCCCGTCACCTTAAGTTTTCTATGTTCATTTATTCCACAGGGAAGTATTTATACATGAAATCATCACATGCAGTTTGAAGACCCACAGTCCCTGGAACATGATTTTCTTCTGAGCTGACTAAAAATCACTTTGGCATTCCATTCATACAGAAGCAACCTATAACCTATTTATAGCTAAAATTATCTGTACAAAAGACTATAGGTTTTATAAAAGAGGATTTTGGTATATGTTTTGCCTCTACCCATAATGTGCTCTATCTAGTGCATTGAAGGTGCAGCAGAAGTGTGAGGAGGATCTCCAGACATCTCTCCAGTAATACAGAGTTTGTTCTCCTCTTCTCCTTATCCATACAGGGTGCATTCAGATGGGGCATTTCAGCCGGCATAAACTGTACCGGTTGGAACCGGTGCAGTTTATGCCGGCTGAAACGTGATTACACTCACCTCCTGTCTGCGGATCCCATTGCTGTATGCCCGTCCACACACAGCGGGCATCGGCGTTTTTTTGGGTTTTTTAAACTCAGTTTGAGCATGCGCATAGGCAGCCATCCACAGAATGGCAATCTTCGCGCATGCGCAAGAAACCCTGTCTTACATTTAAACTTTAAAGGTAAGGACTTACCTTTAAAGTTTAAAGAGCAAAGTAGCCTCCCTGAGGTCCCGGATGCCTCTGAAACGCTAAACCAAGGCCCTTTTCTTTTTCTTTTTTAAACAAACGCCCAAGCGCATATCGCTGACCTTTAAAAAAAAAATGGCCGGCGAAAATTGGAAGCCTTGGGCTTCCGAACGGAAGTGACTCTGCAACGGTGGAGAGCGATCAGACGGGGGGGTAAAGCGATTACAACCATTGCACTCAGGATACCACCACTTGGGAACCTAGTGGCAGAATACAATGGTGTAAAGCTCTTTACAACGGTTAGGGACGGAAGGCAGATGTTCGCCGTGTGAACGCCGGTAAGTACACCGATTCCAACTGGCACCTATACCGTTGTAAATGCCTCGTCTGAACACACCCAGTAAATCCAGCCTTTAGAAGGAAGTGACAGCATCGGTCACACCCAGTGCTGCTTTTGCAGCCTAAAGGGCTTGGAGGTGTGAGAGAGGAGAAGGATCTTTCCTCAGCTCCCCTGTGGCAGCTTGAGGATGGCGGCGATCAGACCTGGCTCCAAATGGGGGGCAATCAGCAACTGGCCAGTTGGGAGGGGAGCAGCCTCTGAGAGGACCTGGAGGCCCAAACCTTCACAGAGGTTCACATCCAGAAGACTTAAAGGGCCACCGCTGGAGATAGGGCTTCTCAGTTTGCACTGGCTTCCCCACCCACTCTCCCATCAGTTCCGGCATTTTGCGCTGGTGGAGTTCTTTGTTTATTGTATGCTGCTGTCACAGCTTTTCACAGGCAGGAAGGGCAACAGACTGGATCTAATTTTGAGTGGAGGCTGAGGCTGCATGTTTGCCTACCTTGGTCTGGGGACCCCCATAAGGGGTCTTGGGGATAAGGCCATCCAGCAACATGTCCAGCTCAGGGGGAGTTGCCCAGCTCGAACCGTCATGTGGCAAGGGAACCATGTAGTGGCTCACACCGCAGGCGAAGCCATCCCACATGGTTTCCCTAGCAGGCAGGTTGGGATGGGGAGGGGGTCATTGGCCAGCAGGCAGGTCACCCAAAGCTGGAGCCGGGTTTGATGCTGTGCCAAATGTGCCTATGATTGAACTCAATAAAAGCCTGTGGTCTATCCTGCCTGCACCCTCACTCTCTCCCTTGTTCCAGAGCCACAATCAGAAAGTTTGAACCCCCTCCCCCGCTTTGGGGGGGAAATAGAAATTTCGAGGGACATTGATACATGCAATACATTCTTTCTTATAACATTCAAAACTATTTTATTGTTCTAGCAACAGCAAATGTATAACTTACAAATTTGCATTTCAAATTGTACTATTTAGTTTCTTTCTAGAATTTAGAGATGTCTTAGTTTTCTGCAAACAAAATTCTGAATATACCCAAAACTCGACAGACAGAGAGATGCAGTCTACTCTACTCTATGCTATATTAGCACATGGATCCCAGTTTTTGCCTTCTGCAAAATGGGAAAAAATAACAGTTGAAAATAGTAACCAACTTCTATAGGAACTAAGGAAAGTGCATTTGGACAGAAACAGTATCATACAGTTACAATAGGACTAACAAATTATTGACTATCAAGGTCAATTCAACAATTCAATAATGTATCATCATCATAAACATTATAGCCTATTAATTGTGGACATCGTTAGTCATATTAAAACAATAAATGTATCCTCAAAAATATGTTGTGTATTACGGGTTGTCTCCACAGGTTCTTTCATGATTTTCTTACCTCCCCTACTTCCACTGCAGCCCAAAAATGCCCCAGGGGGATCCAGGAATAGAACAAGGGAGGATTTGGAGGTCTCTAATGGGAGGGGAGAACTGGTAAAATTCATTCCCCCTCTCTGTCTGATAAACTGAAGACAGGAATTATTTAACATTATAGATTTTCTTTCATAAATATCTTCATATTACAAATTTAGAGTCCAGTGGCACCTTTATGACCAACAAAGGTTTATTCAAAGTATGAGCTTTTGTGTGCATGCACACTTTTTCAAATACACTGGAATGGAACGAAAGGGTTCAGACTTATAGAAAGAGGCCTCTGTCAATAAGTTTGAACCCTTACCTTCCATTCCAGTGTATTTGAAAAAGTGTGCATGCACATACAACGGCTCATATATTGAATAAACCTTTGTTGGTCTTAAAGGTCCCACTCGACTTTAAATTTGTTCTACTGCTTCAGACCAACATGGCTGACCACCTGGAACTATCTTCATATTACACATTTTGAGTCCTAAAAAAAGTGTTTTACTCATTCTAGAACTCTCAAGAATTTTCTCTATAGCTCCCTAATAGTTCCATTCCCCCCCCCCCAACTAGAAATGGTGTGCAGAGGAATTCTCTGATGGGCAAAATCTTTTCCCCCCAATTTCCCCTAGTTTTTTCCCCAGGACTTTACGGGGAATTGGATACCCATAGCTACTTCCCATATTACTGTCTATTTATTCCCATTCCATGTGGGGATATGACCCCTTGATCACCTGGAGTAACAGAAAGACCCAGTGGAAGTATGGGAAGAATGTCCAGGCCCTCTTATTCTCTTTTATCTGAGCTCATTGTGGGGAAGGGGAGAGTGATGTTTAGGGCTGTCAGCCCCCTTAATGGTCAGCAGGGGGACTTATCACAAGCAGGAAGGAGGCCCAGGCTAAGTTGCTAGCAAAGCAGCAATGTTACTTCCAGCATGGACTGGAAGTGACATCATCATATTGGCAATGCTGCAATGACACTCTGGTATTTGGGCAAAAACTCTATAGTAGAAGCCATTTTTGCCCAAATACCAGAGCATTGCTGTAACATTACAATGTGATAACGTCACTTCCAGTACACACTGGAAGTTATGTCACCATGTCACCAATGGTGTAGCCTGGGCCTCTCTAGTGCTCCTGGTAAGTACCCCCGCATTCCCTGCCCGTTGCCAGGAGGGACCTGATTGTGTTATACTGGGATGCTTCTAAATGAAATTCCTGTGTTTTTAGTTGGCTAGACTGAGTCTATTGTCTTTTTAATGTAATTACTCAACTCATAATTAATATACACGGGTGGGAAATTCAGGAAGGTACCAGCTTTGATCTTTTGCCACAAAGAGAATAAAAATGCCTTGAAAACAATACTCATTTTCTCTAAATGGGTCAAAAATACTTGCTTTCCACCCCCTTAATATATATATATATATCAAACACAAAACTTGTCAGCTCTGTTAACATGTCATTTGGCTAGTACAGGTGTAAAGAGAACCATAAAAGTACATAGGGGTTTTTCATCCATTTTATCAAAATGTACTGGTACTCAGCCATGAAGCAATGTAACAAGTACAACTGGGTCTGCAGTTTAATAATAGCAATTACATCATTGCACTTTCCTAAAGTACTACACAAACATCTTCAATAAAAATGGGGGGGGGGAGTTGTTTTTAGCATCAGGCAGCTTCAGTCACCAACAACCATACTAATTACAGGATAAACTACAATCCAAAAATTATTCGATTCCCAGCTGGTCTTCTTTTAGACATATTATTACAAAGCACTGGACTCTTAACTTCTGTGTTTAGACAGTTATGCTGGCATAGACAGATCTTTTCAGGTTTTGGAGATGCCATGATTCACAGTGCCACCCTAATCAGTGTTACATTCTTCTAAGCCTATTGACTTCAATTGTAACTTACCTTACGATTGCACTGTCAATACAGAGAGTGACAGAACGGTGGGGGGGGGGGGGGGCTGGGAGACCTTCTCCAGGGCTGAGTTTTTCCACTTGCTTGCTGGCAAAAGAACTTGAAACAATGTACTGTTTTGTGATACCTGTATTGTATTAGGGTCTTTTATATCCATTAGTTGCCTTGGGTGGTCTTTTTAATTTATAAGTAAATACATACAACGTAACCAAAAAGCTACAGATGCAATCCTTGACATCTGCAGTTAAAAGAATCTCAGCTAGCTGGGACTGGGTAAGACTTTTTTTGCACTTGAGGGTCACTGCCACCCAAAACACTGGATCAACAGTCTGACCACGCATAAGGCAGCTTTGTACATGGGCATGCAGCAAGTAGAAAAGTCACAGTTGACAAGCAGTGAATAATACAGAAAAAATGCTGGCTAGCTGGGGGGTGGGCAGTTAGTTAAGTGGTAGTTTTGTTAGGATAGATTAGGTTTTAAGGTTATCAGCATTACAAGATTTTGTGAACTGCCAGTAGGAGCACCACGCTTTGATACACTATCTATCTAATTGACCAGTAATCTGAGGCTCAGGGTAGCAAAGATCATCAGCAGCTAGAAGTTATGGGCCAGGGTATACCAGTGCTCCTGGGGAGGGGAAGGTATAGCGGTGGGACCAGGCAGAAATGGAAGGGAAGAGGGCAGAGAAATATAGAAGCTCGGCCACCTTCCAGCCTGCGTCCCATCCCAAAGGAGGTAGGCAGTGGGGCAAGGATTAGAAACCCCACTCCGACATTGGTGTTGTGCAACGCCAGGTCCATAAATAATAAGACCGCAGTCCTTCGGGACTTCCTGCTGGAGCAGGATGTGGACCTGGCATGCATAACTGAGACCTGGGTGCGAAATGGGGAGACAGCTGTACTCTCCCACTTAGCTCCGCCTGGGTTCTCGGTCCTTCACCAGTTTTGGACTACGGGGCGGGGGGAGGAGTGGCTCTGTTTATTCGGGAAGCTTACTCCTTCAGGGCGCTCCTGGTGCTGAGGCTCAAAGGATTTGAGTGTGCCGGCTTTGTGTGGGAAGCCGGGGAGAGTTTGGCTGTTTTGTTGGTGTACCCAATGCGCCGCCTGACAGTCTGCCGTCCCTGGTGGAGGCTATGTCGGGCTGGGCGTTGGGAGCACCCTAGACTGATAGTCCTGGATGACGTCAACGTCCATGCCGACGATGCGGCTTCCTCACAGGCGACAGACCTGGTTTCGTCCATGGCAGCGCTGGGACTCTCCCAATACGTAATGCCCCCCACTCACCGAGCCGGGCACACGCTTGATCTGATCTTCGCGGCGGGGGTTACAGTGGACTGGATTACTGCCATAGTAATTCCATGGTTGGACCACCATGCCCTGAGGGCCCGAGTGAATGTGTCACCCCAACCCTGTTTGGGCGGCGAGTGTATTTTAGCTCGCCCAGAGTCAAATGGACCCAGTGCGGCTTCAGATGGCTCTTTGGGATCCCATGCCCCCTGGTGGCTCACTAGATGAGTTAGTCAAGGACTAGCTCCCAGATGCCCTCTGCGCCCGCGCACTAGGCTGGCTCCCTGGTATATCCAGGAGGTGAGGCTGATGAAGCAAAGGCTTAGATGGCTAGAGAGACAGTGGTGGCATGCTCGTGATGAAGAAACAAGAGCATCTTATAGGACGTTTATGAAATCCTATGGGGTGGCAGTCAAAGCTGCAAAGAGGGAGTTCTACACAGCCTCGATTGCATCTGCCAGCTCACGCCCAGTGCAATTGTTTAGAACAATTCGGTCTTTAACGGTTCTGCCACAGGGCAGACAAAATACTAGGGAATTGGGTATTGGCTGTGAGGCTTTTGCGAGCTACTTTGCAGATAAAGTCTTGGCGCTCCGCTGCAACCTCCCAGCCACAGTTGAGACAGTGAGTGAACTCGAGGCTCCATGCATGTTTTCTGGTCCCATCCTGGATTATTTCAGTCCACTCAGCCTAGAGGAAGTTGACAGATTGATCTCAAGTGTACGCCCAACCACATGCAGCCTTGATCCGTGCCCCTCCTGGCTAATTAAAGCTGGCCATGAGCGGTTTCGAGGCATTCTCAGGGATATTATCAATGAGTCCCTCTCTGAGGGGCTGTTCCCGGGGCTCACAAGGAAGCGATGGTCCACCCCCTCCTTAAAAAGCCATCTCTGGATTCAGCCGAATTGGCCAACTACCGGCCGGTTTCCAACTTGCCTTATTTGGGCAAGTTAATTAAGAGGACGGTGGCGATACAGTTGCAGAGCTCTCTGGATGACACTTCCATGCTAGATCCCTTCCAGTCCGGTTTTCATCCGGGCCATGGGATGGAGACAGCACTGGTCACCCTCACGGATGACCTCCAGAGACATCTGGATCGGGGCGGGATGGCAGTGCTGCTGACTCTACCCCGGAAGATCTGGACTGGGCATTACAGGACGTGGCTGGATGGCTTAGACTGAGCCGACTGAAATTTAATCCGATGAAGACGGAGGTCCTGTGCCTGAATTGGAGCAGTACGGGGGTAGGGATTCCACTCCCAGGCTTCGGTGGGGCACCGTTGGTGCCAGCATTGAGGGTCAGGAGTGCTCCTGGATGCTTTCTTAACAATGGAGGCCCAGGTAGCAGCCGCTGCCAAGGCAGCCTTTTACCATCTTTGGCTGATTAGGCAGCTGGTTCCCTTCCTTGAACACAACGATCTGGTTGCAGTGATCCATGCTATGGTCATCCGAGGTTGGACTACTGCAATGCTCTCTGCATGGTGCAACTCCGGAAGCTGCAGCTGGTGCAGAATGCAGTGGCCAGGCTGTTGATGGGCCTCCCCAGGTGGGAGCACATCCAGCCTGTGCTTAAGACTCTGCACTGGCTGCCAATAGCATTCCGGATTCGTTTCAAGGTGCTGGTTTTGACCTTTAAAGCCTTTTATGGTCAGGGACTGGCCTACCTGAGGGATCGCCTTTCCCCGCATGTTCCCCAGAGAGCACTGCAATCAGGGTCCCAAAATCGCCTAGACCTCCCTGGCCCAAAGGAAGTCAGGTTGATGGCAACTAGGACCAGGGCTCTCTCATTTGTAGCTCTGTCCTATTGGATCAAGCTTCCTGCCGAGATCAGGGCCCTGCGGGACCTTTTACAGTTCCGCAGGGCCGTGAAAACAGAGCTTTTTAGGCAGGCGTTCTGCTAGGAGCGGCGTCTTACCAGCAGCGCCCTGTGTGAACTCCGACTCAGCATGACCTAGCGCGGTGGCACTGCTGAATGTGTCCTTAAACTGCACTTTATTTCTATCGCCATCGAAATTATGTTTTTAAATTGGTCTGTGTTTTAAATGATATATTGTATTTTATCATTTGTAAACTGTATATTGTTAATCAGTTTTGTGGAAGCCGCCCTGAGCCCGCCTCAGCGGGGAGGGCAGGGTAAAAGTTAAAGTAATAAATAAATAAATAAAAATATGTAACAAGAGTGCTGCTTGCATGCACTGTTACCAAGAAATTCTTGACATGATTAACAGGTGTCATAAAATACTGATATTACAAAATTCCCAGTAACCTTGAAATGTATTGTGTAGTCTGCATTAAAGGTTTCCCTTGCTCGAAAGCTAGTCGACTCTGACTCCAGGGTGCGGTGCTCATCTCCATTTCCAAGCTGAAGAGCCAGCGCTGTCCAAAGACATTTCTGTGGTCATGTGGCTGTCCATGACTAAATGCTGATATGCACAGAACGCTGCTACCATCCCACCAAAGTGGTACTTATTATCTACTTGCAGTTCCTTGCTTTCAAACTGATAGGTTGGCAGGAGCTGGGGCCGGGGCCAGAGACGGAGCTCACTCCGTTACGCGACACTAAGATCTTGAACTGCTGAACTACAGTCTGCAGCTCAGCATCTTAACCTCTGAGCCACCGCGGCCCATCTGTAGTTTGCATACCTCATTGTAAATCTACTTTATCTCCAGAAGTCTGTAATCCTCAAGATAAATTTGCGTATTTTCTCTTTTAAAAACATAACCATAAATTCCTATGTAGATTTTACCACTTTTTAAAAAGGAATGGGACTGTGGACCATACTCACTGGGTATGGTATGTATTCTATCTTTTTGCTGAATGCATTACCCTGCATTGCTTTCTGCTTATGTAAATACCATTGTCTTCCTTGTGTCCAGTACTTTATGCTTTGTTTCAGAGTTCTGTAATCCTAGTCCTATTACATTGCTCATTAGTTGTCTCATCCTATTGATTGTATAGACTGACATCTTACACTGTGTAATCCACCTTGAGTCTCATCGAGAAAGGCAGAGTATAAACAAAAAAAATTAACACCCACTTAACTGCTACTGAATGAATAAGAAATTCTACACAAGATAGTTGAGAATTTCTATTGTATCACTGGCTTCTTACATCTTACATGCTAATTCAAGTTGGTATTAATTTCTCAGGCAACATTTTGTACCATAACTAGAACCAGAGGCAATACACAAAATATAAACCAGCTATGAAATACACTGCAAAATAACTATGAAATGACTTCAGACGCCTACACAGTTTGAAAGATAACACACAAAAAATAGCAGGTGACAAGAGCAAGAGTCCAGGAGCACTTTTAAGACTAGCCAAATATGTGGCTGGGTATGAGCTTTCCTGAGTCACTATTCACTTCTTCAGATATCTGAAGAAGTGAGCAGTGACTCACAAAAGCTCATCCCCTAGCACATATTTTGTGTTAGTCTTTAAAGTGCTACTGGACTCTTGCTCTTTTCTACTGCTGCAGACAAACTAACACAGCTACCCATCTTGATCTATCTTCATGAAAAAATAGCAACTGTTAAAATTGAGATGGAAGGCATGCATTTCCCCAGGATATGGCTACAAAAACTGTGAATGCTTGAATTAAATGAAGACAATAATCGGCCTTCATTTTTAGGCCTTCAGTTTCCCATTTTAGCTACAGATCTTGCTGGGTGACCTTGGGCTAGTCATTCTTTCTCAACCTAACATACCCTACAAGACTGTTATGAGAATGCAAGGAGGTATGCCACTCTGACTCCCTTGGATGAATATACTAAAAGCTACAGATACATTTCTCCAGTGGGGCAAATAGTAGCTTTCTCTGGCTGTAAACTGAGTCTATTAGTTTCCATAAGCTACAAATATCAAAAGTTGTTTTTTGTTGCATTGTATGTCAGCCAATGCCCAAATTGATTGATTTTATGACACTAACATTCAGGAACAATTGCAACCCATATAAAAGTGAGTTATATCACCAAGAAACATGTTGCTACCTGCTGAAATAGCAGATTTGTTTGTTAAGAAAGAATAGATCTGTTAGCTAGCAGTACTTCTATGACAATGATCATAGAAGGATTTTTAAAGTATTTTTTAAAGAAGAAGGGACACTTTTACTCAGACAAGATGGTAAGATATTTTAAAACCATTTAGATAATGTTAGGTGTCTATATACAACTGTACAGCAGAGGGTGCTAGGTCTTTACTGGACTATTAGACTTGCGTGAAAAGAAGTACTAATATCCTGCTTTTTCTACTGCAATTCTGAAATACAGGAAAATCTCAGCAACGCACAAACTTAAAAAGCAAGTAGCAAAAATTAAGATGACATTTGAGGATAAAAATAGAGTATTTCTAACAAAGTTGAGTAGAATAAGTGATTGAATAATGCTCTAAAATGGCAAATTACAATGCAAGGTCCATTTTACATGGCCCTTCTGTAGAACCTCCCCCCTCCCCTTCTGAATAGCATAGTTGAAAGTGCTCTCACAGAAGACCATTCATTATGGTCCAAAAAGGGGGGGGAAGCAGAAAATAATCTATTTTTTTCTCACAAAAACAAACAAAAAAGACATGCTTGATGTAGATCTACCCACAAGCTGCTTTTACCTCACTGTGGAAAAACATACAGGTAAATTATACATTTCCCCATGTGGGGGTTAAAAAAAGGTTAGGGTGGCAGTAGCTCTCACTGAGAGAACAGCAAGGAGGAAAACTGCCAAACTGGATCATGGAACCAAACTTAATGTGTAGTTCTTCCCTTTTCAATCACAGATATTATATTATTTCACAATATCTTCTCTAAAGACAACTTCACACAATAGGTTTTCTCCATGGGCACTCAGCCTTCTCTGATTATACACTCAGATGAAAAGTAATGTATGAAATGGTACATCATACAGAACTGCATGACTTGAAGGTCTGCAGTATGATTGGCCAGGTGAGGTCTGCAATTTTTTTTTTTTAATCTGATTCTGAAAGAATGCACAAGCTTTTGCACATCTAGCTTAGTAGTATGGATTTAACATTAATCAGTAGTAATTCCTATATCTCTGAGGGCTTGAAAACTGCTGCTCTATAATACGCATTGCTGTGCGAACCCTGCCCTAAGACTGCATGAGTAAGAGATCTGTGATGTGGCAATCCATCAAGTAGGGAAGGGTTGCAATAAATCCCATCAAATGACAGCAAAAAGATGCAGCTGCAGTAATTAAGCACAATTGGATATAATTATATCTCGTTTTCCAATAGAACCGTAACAGAAAGGGTAGAAAATCTGGGAAAACGGTAACTAGTGCACCAATTTCTTAAAGCGTTATAATGAATCCCAACTGCGGTCTACAGACTGAAAAATAGAAACTGACAAAAACATAATATATTGCTAGGAAAATGGTCAGTAAATTGTTTTTTTAATTATAAGCAAATGAAACAATACGATGGAAAAATGGTACATCCTAATCAGAAAGTAACAGAAAAATCAGTTCCTATTTTGACTCCAGTCCTGCACTCCACCTATAAATGTGTACAGAAGCTGCATTATCTCTGACAATAATCAAAAACAATTGCCATGGGATCTGCAGTGTGTACCTCCCTGACATATATACAAGAAGGTTTCTGCTCAAACAACAACATTGGACTACAGAAGCTGTAACTTACATTTAAATCAATTCCAAAGAGCTAGCCGTGCTAAATCTATTGCAGGGGGGAAAAAACACCAAAAAACCCCAGCTTCAGGCACCTTAACAACTAACAGACTTATTATGGTACTAGCAGTAAAGCCCGTTGTGGAAGCAATACAACGAGATCTAGAAAGAGGCTCTGGGGCAGTGCTCTGGCTTTGGGCAAACAGTGTCAATTTGCTGTGGTGACCTCAGCAGGGTATAATGACAGAGTCCACTGTTTTCTCCAGAGGAACTGATCTCTGCTACCTGAAGAGCAGTTGTAATTGTGAGTAATCTGTAGCCCTCACCTGGAGATTGGCAGCAATTGTTACCCAGGACAAAATGGCTGGTTTGGAGGGTGGAGTCTATGGCATTCTACCTGTCTGAGGTCCCACCCCTCTGCAAACCCCACCCTCTCCAGGCTCCACCCCTCAAATCCCCAGGAATTTGTCAGCATGTAGTTGGCAACCCCATCTCCTTCCCAGCTAGCCACCAACCTACCATTATCTGCCCCTTTGACTTCAGCTGACTTCTGCCCTCCCTTCTGCAGAGCAGTTGTAATACTGAGTGCTCTCCAGCCCTCACCTGGAGATTGGCAACAATGGTTCCCTATGTGGGACTGACTGGTTTGGAGGGTGGAGTCTATGGCAGTGTACCTGTCTGAGGTCCCACCCCTCCTCAAACCTCACCCTCTTCAGGCTCCATCCCTCAAATCTCCAGGAATTTCCCATCTGGAGTTGGCAACCCTATCAGGATTGGCCCCAATGTGTTTTCTCGTCATAGGGTCTACCCTCCTAAAGCAGTCATTTTCTCTAGGGGAACTGATCTCTGTCATCTGGAGATCAATTGTAACAGTGGGAGATCTCCAGGTCCCACCTGGAGATTGGCAACCCTAGGGGGAAGTCAGCTGCACAGCAGGGGGTTGAAGAGAATGGTTTGATGGCTGCTGGGCCAAGATTGGCAACAATAGTTCCCCAGGAGCCCCATCGTAAATGCACCAAACAATTCCTCAAGATTTTCCAAAACACTACTCTGTTGATAAATTGCAACACTTTGAATTAGCACCAAAGCTTTAAGAGCTCTCCAGCTGTCACCTGGAGACTGGCAACAGTTTGTCTGGAGTGTGGGCAGTATGGCATTGTATCTGTCTGAGGTCCCCCTCTTCCTCCTCCTCCTCAGACCCCACCCTCAGCAGGCTTCAACCCTATGTCCTTTCCAGGCAACCATCAGCCAACCTTTATCTGCCTGTCTGTCTTAAGTTTTACATCCCCCCCCCACAGCCTCTGCCTAGGGAAAGGGCAGTCTTTCCCTGCAGTGGGAACCAAAGCAGCTGACATCATTCTCCTCTCCCCCGTATGATCCGCACAACTACCCTATGAGGTATGTTATGGTTGAAAGTGTGTGAATGGTCCATAGTCCCCCAGGCAGCTTTTAAAACATGAACCTGGGACCTGCACACCATCTGTGGCAGTAATGGGGTGACTGCTGGCACCTTTTCCTATCATTTTTTGCCTTGAGGTATTCTGCTTGTGGTGTGATCTGTCTTCTTTGTGGTGTGGCGTGATTGTGTTATTGGGTTTGTTTCTTTTAAAGGGGAAGTGATGTGTTGTGAGTGAGGACATATGTTACCTCAGAATACAGTAGTTCCCATATGCAACTGAAAATTCCAACTGCCTTGCGGGGGGGGGGGAGTTTGAGGTGTGGAATGGAGTGAAGTCCAATCAGCTTCCATATGCAAAAGACCTTGAAACGCTGGGCGGGACTGCACAAAGCAGCCAGTCAACACAGCCAGTGTCTTCTGAGTGGCAGTTCTTCCGGCCAAACACTAAAGGCGGGCATTTCAGAACGTTGGTCCCCACTACTGCTTTATTATAAGGGAGAGATAAACATTCATGGATACATGAAGTGTGCTCTCAGCTGATTATTCTCTTTTTGAAGCCATCCAACCATTTGAGACAAACACTGCATAGTTCTAGAATATCTGTACAGAAGTGTACCACTGTGGGAAAACCCTGGGATCATAAAGTAATTTCCTCAATGGCATCATCCTGTAGCAGTGCAAGTTGAGGGAGTTAGCTGGCCCAGGTCTCACACAGAGTCAGCATGCTTTAACAACGTTCTAGAACCATCCAGTAGCACCCAAAACAGTGGGGAATTTCAGACAGGTGATAGATTCCGGAAGGGAACCGGTTCCCAAACGGGTTCTGGTCTGTCATTTCAGACAGAACCCGTTTCAGAACCGGTTCCCTTCCGGAATCTATTTGCCATTTCATACACAAACGCTTCAGTCCCGTTTAGGAACCGGGACTGAAGCGTTTTACCTGTCATCCACTTCCAAGTGGTCTCCAGTGCCCTCTCCTGGTTCCGATACGCTTTTTTCCCGCCTTTTTTCACCCACGCGGGCGATCTCCGGCTGCTTTTTTTTTTTGAACGTTCAATCTATAGCGTTATAGCGTTATAGCGCTATAACGGTATAACGGAATAGCATTATATCAATCCTATTGGAATGCATGGAGTGTTTTGTTATACTGCTATAGCACTATAGCACTATAAATCGAACGTTTTTTAAAAAATCGATCACCCGCGCGGGAGGAAAACGGCGGGAAAACAAAGCGGTGCAAGTCTGAAATGCCAAACCGCTTCTGATCCGGCTTATTTCCAGTAGGGGCAAGCCCTGTGTGAAATGGCAGCCCTGTGGACCGGTTCACTTCAAAACAGATGATTGCCAGCTTGAAAACGGGTGAAACTGGGTAATGTGAAATTCCCCAGTTTTCCATTTAGCTTTCTAAGTAAATACCTGTTTATCAGACAATAATACGTTTAATACTAAAGTAATGCAATTAAATCATATAAAACAGAGAATAGAAACCCAGGGATGTATTTGTACAGCGGATAAAATGGGTTTATTAGGTAGGAAATTAGAATTATTTGGACTTCAAACATAACAAAGGCATCTCTAAATCAGGGTAATGGCCCTTTCCCCCCCTAGTGCTGGTGTAAAGGCCAAGGCACATACAGTATAATCCTATGCAGAGTGACTCAAGTCTAAACCCATTGCAATTATTAATTTATTTACACTAAAAGTATTATTTATTATACTCAGATCAGATTTATTGTTATGATCAATGACCAGCACACTCAATCATTTATTATATTCCATCTTTCTCCCTAGTGGAGACTGAAATCAGCTTACATCATTCTCTCCACCATATTATCCTTACAACAACCCTGTGAAGTAGGATGGGACAGTCATATGCTCTCAGCCTAAGTCACACAGCAAGCTTCCATATAAGCCCAAACCAGGATTTTTTTTTCTTGTGAGGAGGGCATTTAAATTTTTAAGGGGTCAGTTTAATTAAAGTTAATTAAATTAATCAAAACACTTGTCTTTGATTTCAGAGACCCCCTCCAAGAGCCTCCTTGGGTCTAGAATCCTCTAGGACACCCCCCCCCCAAGGTGGGCCAGTTCAGTACGTCTCTGGAGCGTCTCTGAGACGTTACCGACCCGTGCTGCTGCATAAACAGGAAGTCCCAGAACACTTTTCTTTAAAAGTGGAAGCTCTGAGCTTGTTACTAGCACTTCTTTTCAAGGGACAGGTCAGCAAGCACATCAGTTCCTAGGGGGAAAAAACAGCTCAGAGGGCATTTAATTGCCTTCAGAAGGCATTCAAATGCCTTTTGAGTTCCCTTCCACAGGGCTAGAAGGGCACTCAAGAGTGGCACCTTCAATACAACTCACACAATCCCCCTTTCTGCTAGTCCAGTCCTGCTGTATAACATTTAGGTAATGGTGAGTCTTTCAAAGCATTCCCATGAGCCTTTGGGAAACATGCAAATTAAAGTCAAAAGGCATTTAAATGTCCTCTGAGCTGTCTTTTCCCAGGTCTTATGATGCCCCCCCCCCCAAAAAAATTCCACAGTGGGAGGAAGAGGGAAGCCCAAAGCTGTGGCATTCTAACCCTGGCCACTGCAAGCAGGAAGCAGCAGGGGTCTCTCCTAAAAGATAAGGTTTCTGGCATGGCTGTTTGTGGGGTGGGGCTTTTAATTAAGGGGGCGGGGGCCCCAAATGCACCACTGTAGCTATGGGCTTGCTTCCATAGCAGAGCAGGGATTCAAAGGCTCTACAGTAACATTGCACAGGACTGAATTATTTGTTACTTTGTCTCAAAAACCCTTCTCCAGCTATTTCAAAGAAACCAAAATGGTGTTGGCCGCATGCTTGCTAGCCTGCTGCTGATTTAAAGCCGCTTTAGCCAGCTCATGTACACATCTGGCAGAATCAGCACCCGAGAGAAAGCTACCCCTCTTTTAAAGATAATTCAGGATTCATGAAGATGCCCACTCCCTGCTGATACAGCAAGAGTCACTGGGTCCATGTCTTATGTCAATGAACAAAAGCATCACCACGTCAACTGGGAATTTCAGAGAAGAGAGAATTGCTCTCCGACCCACCAAATTCCTGTTGCCTAGCTGACAGACTCCACCAGACTCTAAGCCTGGCTGCCAAAAATGACATTTTGCTATTTCTAAAAAAAATCAAGTTATTAACACAAAGTTATTAAAACCTTAGCAGTAATGGCAAATAGCTCAGTTTAGCACAGATACAACTGTATCCATCTGTTCTGAAATCTGTATGAAACTGTAGTTTTCAAAGATATACTTTCCCTTACTGATAGATTGCTACGATGTTTTTGAAGCTAAGACACAGAAAAAATATATACTGCACTACTTCCTTCTTTTCCTACACACCTGTTAAGCAGATGCTCAAAACTTTTTTGAGTTATTCACTAAACCCTGCACTTTCTCCCACAAAGCACTCCTGCAGATGTTTCGAAAAAGCACTGTCCATCTAGCTCCACTAAATGACCCTGAATCTTCATCACTGGATGCACTGTTTATGAGAAGTTAAAGCAAAGTTTTGAATAATGAAAAAAGAAATACAATGCCAGTACGGTAAAGCAGATAAGAGTAACAGAAATATTGTATCTAATGACTTTGTCCTTGTTACAGAACTCAGACACATCTCAATATAAAGAACCTCTTAATGTTCAAGACAGCGTAGTTATTTCTGGTTGTTGTTGGTTTTTTTGTAAAAGTCAAACAGACATCTCACTGTGCACTAGCCTGTATCAGTAGTAATGCTTTCCTATTGTGACTTTGAGATTAGGTTTTATCTGAAGATGTTAGGCAGCCACTAACAGATCCCTGTGATTGTGAAAAATGCTGCTGACATTTGGCTTTCTCAGATTGGATTAGCTAGATCTAACAATATGCCTAATTAAATTGAATTATCTGATAGCATCCTATCCTTTATTTACCAGTATAAACAATATTACTATTGATTATACAGTATCTTGTATTTCCAGACTATATGGAGGCAGGGGTCTTTTTGTAGAAAAAGAGCTGCAGGAGCTCATTAGCATTTGGTAATGAGCTACTAGGCTACTAGGCTATTAGCATATGCCACGTCCCTTGACATCACCGGAAGTGATGTCAGAAGGGGAAGCAAAAGGGGGGGAGAGGCATCTTCAAAAGCCTCCCCTTCCCTTCCCCAGCTGGCCTGCGGGGGGGGGGAGCAGAGTTTAAAGTTTAAACCCCTTCTCACTAGAGTTGGGCGACAGAAGGAGGAAAGAGGGAAGTAAAGAGAGAGAGTAGAGAGAAGGAAAGAAGGAAGGAAAGAGGGAAAGAAAGAGAAGGAAAGAAGGAAGGAAAGAATGAAGGAAAGTGGGGATAAAAAGAGAGAAGGAAAGAGGGAAGAAAGAGAAGGAAAGAAGGAAGGAAAGAGGGAAAGGAAAAAAGAGAGAAGAGAAGAAGGTGGGAAAGAAAGAAAGAGAAGAGAAGGCCCAGCTCTCGCCTCCCCCACCCCACCCCCATGGATCCCTTACTTACCGCTTCGGTGCGGGACCGGGGCACCCGGCTGCAAGGCTCTCTGGGCATCCCCTGGCCCCAGCGCTTCGGCTGCGGGGCTCTCCAGACCTGGCTGCGGGGCTCTCCATACTTCCCCCAGCTCCAGCACTTCTGTGCAGGCCCGGGGGACCCAGCTTTGGGGCTCTCTGGGCTTCCCCCAGCCCCAGCACTTTAGTGTGGGCCCGGGAAACCCGACTGCAGGACTCTCCGGGCTTCCCCCCAGCCCCAGCATTTCTGCACAGGCCCAGGGGACCCATCTGTGGGGCTCTCCGGACTTCCCCCAGCTCCAGCACTTCTGTGCAGACCCGGGGGACCTAGCTTTGGGGCTCTCTGGGCTTCCCCCAGCCCCAGCACTTTGGTGTGGGCCCGGGAAACCCGACTGCAGGGCTCTCCGGGCTTCCCCCCAGCCCCAGCATTTCTGCACAGGCCCAGGGGACCCATCTGTGGGGCTCTCTGGGCTTCCCCCAGCCCCAGTGCTTCTGTGTGGGCCCGGGGGACCTGGCTGCGGGGCTCTCCAGGCTTCCCCCTAGCCCCAATGCTTCTGCAGGGGCCCGAGGGCCCTGGCTGCAGGACTCTTTGGGCTTCCACCTGGGCCCAACGCTTCTGTGGGGGCCCGGGGAACCCAGCTGCGAGGCTCTCCGGGCTTCCCCCGACCCCAGTTCTTCTGCACAGGCCCGAGGGATCCGGCTGCGGGGCTCTCCGGACTTCCCCCGGCCCCAGCGCTTCTGCACGGGCCCGGGGGACTCAATGGTGGGGCTCTTCAGGCCTGGCCCCAGTGTGAGGAGCTGGGGGTGGGGCTTGCCACACCACCATTTACGCTAGCTCCTGGGCTGCCAGAGCAGTGCTCCAGTGCGCTCCGGCCCCAAAAGACCCCTGTATGGAGGTAACCATTACAATCAATGGACTTCCACAATTCCACCTTAATTTTAACCCCAACATCTTTACCTAAAATGCAATGTAGAAGCACTGCTCAAAAATAAATTCACACAATATATAAACCATTATTGGGGGGAAATGTACTTCATTGTGAAGGTCCACTAGTAAAAACATCCAAAGGCAACAGTAGTGTATTATCTTTTATTATGACCAAATACAAGTCCATGAATTAACAAGCAAACTTGCAAGTTCACAAGAATTCTTCATTACAAAACTGAGTAAAACAAGAACAGGGATAAAGAGAAAGATGTTTCAGGATTTTATGAAGAATTCCCACAGAATGCACTATGGAAAAGCTGTCTCAAGGATAATATAAATTTGTTTAGTTATTTAATAAATGTATAGCCCACTCTAAACATCACGCTAGATCATAACAATGAGATTTTAAAATTAGAACAGTTAAAATGAAGGATAATCTTAACACTCAAAACTCCTTTTAAAATGTACACAGAAAACAACTAAAGACCAACAGAACACCAGTAAGACACAGAAATAAAACAGCATCAACATAAATTATTGGCTCTCACAGGCCAAAAATGCCACTGTGGCTGTAGTCACACACACTAAATAATCCACTTTCAACCCACTTTCAGTGCACTTTCTAACTGAATTTTACTGTGTTGGAACCCAGTTGGAAAGTGCACTGAAAGTGGATTGAAAGTGGATTATTTAGTGAGTGTGACGGCAGCCTGTGTTTTTTTTAACAAAACCTTATAAAGATGAACAAGTGTGTATCTCCCTGGAAAAGAAGCTTCTATCTTTGACACAAGTATTTCATCCCTCTGTTGTTCTGATTTCCTCCAGACAAGGGACTTAAGGCCCATCCAGAGTATCTTCGCAAATGCCACATTTTACATAATCCCACATCAAAGAGGCCTTTAATATTCAATAACAGGACCCTGAATTGACCACAAAATAATCTGGAAACTGGTGCAGCTCTTGCAACATGGGGTAGAGCTCAGCCTCCAAACCTAAGCAAGAAGGCAATGCTGCAATATAGATAAATCAGATACATACTAAGCAGATTTGGATTCTTTACCAATGTCGCTTCTACCTAGATTCAGCTTCAGCTCTTCATTCCACAGCTGCTCAACCTCGTGAGCTTGAGACAGTAGATCAGAAAAGACACAGCTGCTCCTGGACGAAAAACTATTTGAACTAATGCAGAAAAAACTCATACATGTCATGTCTTGTATACAGACCATACCAAAGGGTAAACAATACGAGTATGATATATCATGCAGTATGACTTGTTAGCAAGGCACTGCAAAGGGAAGTCAGACTAAATACATAATATGACGATGCAAAGTAAATCCACTATACACTGAGGAGTGCTCTGTGCCCTGGCTTTACCATCTCTATGTCCAGCCTGTGCCCTGGCTTTACCACCTTTACTGCCACACAATAAGTTGGGTGAATGGAGCTGGTGTGAATATCACTGGAATATATGGTTACCAAGCTGTTTATAAATAAGCTTTCATTTTTATCCACTTACATTCCAGTGTTTTAGGAGAATTTTAAATGATTTGTTATTTATATTTATATGTTCATGATAAGTTTTAATTGTAATTATACGAAACTTATGTAAGCCACCCTGAGCCCGCCTTGGTGGGGAGGGCGAGATATAAATCGAATTAAATAATAAAGTGCAAAGGGTAAAGTGCAAAAGAAATAATTAATATAGACACTATTAAATATCCATGGAGACAAGCCAGAAGTGACAGTGGTATTAAAATTCATCATGCATTTCGTCATACAGATAACTGTAGGCATCTGGTGGGGATAGTAAATGGGGTTTATTCTATTGTTTTAACATTCTAAAGTTTTAATTGTAATATATATGCTGCCTTGAGCCGCGAAAGGAGAAATACAAATATTTTAATAAATAATCACCAAGATTGTTTTTAAAAATCATATTATAGCTACTATAATATCTATCATCTGTCTGTCTGACTGTCTGTCTGACTATTTAACTACAACATCATTGTGGCAAGGAAGCATTCCTCTCTATTCAACCTATTCCAGAGTAACCCCAGTGAAATCTCAAATATGAGACTAGGAAATTTAAGACTGAATACTGCATCCTTGCAACTGCATCCTTGCTCATTCAGACCAAGCTAAGATCCACTGAAGTACAATTACAGCCAGCTGGGATAAATAATTTACTAAGAAAAAAATTATGCTTAATTATGATTAAATGAGTTAAATAAACTTGTTAAAATTTATAAGGAAAAAACACAGTTCTTCATTGCTTAGCAACTGTAGTGTTATTAAGTAATAAATAATGTTTCTAAAGATGGTACGAGATTCAGTTCAGAAATAACTGTTCCTTGAATATATTCATTTAATTTCCATGGTGGTTTTAAAGGAAAACCTATACTCTGTTAAGTAAATGGCAAAATAACTGATGATCTCATGGCAATCAAGCTGCACTCGCTTGAAACTACCTTCATGTAGGCTTCACACAGTATCATGATCCACAGACGTCTCCGGGTCTGCGCACTGGTAGCCCATGTTGGAAGTCACTATAATCTGCCATCACTCATCTTTTAACTAAACCCCCCCCCCCATATTTTAGACTTTCCTCTGATTGCTATATAAAATCTAGGTTGTGCTCAAGGAAAACAAACAGGACAACAGACTGAAATCCAAGCCTAATCAAAATAAACAATAACCTCCAAAAAAAAGTCAGAGACAGGCTGGCCTGGGAATGTTTCCAGTGTATGATGACAGAGGAAAGAAGGCTGAGTTCTCCATTTATAAACATTTATAATCATATTGTCGGGCAATCATAATGTTCAAATGACTGGATTACAATTTAGGGCTTGGATCCTAAACCTTGCTTCCATTTGCACCCCTCTTTGTCAGTCATGGAGGTGGTCATTTGTGCAGTGCTTTCTGAGTCACCCAAAGCCACCAGACTTGCATTATCAGAATGTCCTAGCTCTGGAAGAAAACATGCCACAGCAGAGGACCACCCCTGTAATGCAAAACAAGGTGCAATTCAACCAGAAGTTTTGTATTCCACTTGCTTAGTAGAGTGTGGCTCATTCTCCCCCTGTTCATAGTGAACCATTCTTACTTCATGCTTCTGATGCCAAGAAGATCTAGTCTGGAAAAGCTCATAATGCAATAAATATTTGTCTTTAGGTGCCACGAGACTCTCTTTCTGTTTTTCTCATACCATACCTATTTCATTTCCCCCATAGCTTGGGGAGATTTGTACTGTAGGCTGAACTTTTCCACCTGCACAGCCCCACCCCATGACTGTTGATGCCTTTAAAAGGAGGGAGTTGTCACGTGGAGGTACTGCTCTTTGCCTGGGGAGACCTGTCATCTAGGCTACACTTTTCTAGTTTACCACCCCCACCCCCTAGCTGTCTTCCTGGAAAAGGAACAAACAAACCTGAAAGCTGCTATTATTTTGTTAATTAATAACTTACTAATTATATATATAATGTATGTATTATAATATTATGTTTCATATTTGTTAGCAACACTGTGTTATTTTTATAAGGCAGGATACAAATAAGTAAATAAATATGCCTTAACAACACACGTTCAGTCAATAAAATTAATTTTAGCTGAGTCTTAAATGCTGCCTGCCTTGTAACCCAGTTTTGAAAAGATTAGTTTTAGGAATTCTTCAGATAGCTTGTATTAATAAGTATGTTCACTCATTTTAATGAAGTGCATTTCTCAGTGGACCATCACAGCATCTCTTATTACACAGGACAGATTTTTAACAAGACAGAGACAGCATCTCATTGCATGCTGTTATACAGAAAGAGGGTTTGGGGCTTGTTTTGCATTTTGACCTATATATAAACACAATTTGTATTTTCGTATTTCATATTTTTGGGCCAGACTGTAATACAGGATACAATCTGCTAGACTATCTGTAAAATCTTTTAGTTGAGAAACACGAATATCACTTATCTGTTCAATTTCAATCTATGGCTTTCCCCTTTCTTAGAATCGCCCTTAAATGTCCAAATTTCCTACAACCAGACAATTAATGTCATGTTTGTCATATGTAATTAATCTTTCCACAATTACAGATTTGCCAAGTTGCAATACATTCTCCCAGTACTGTACAGATCTTGTCTACTCAGAGCACTCTTCTGCTCGTTTACTTAATCCAGGAATAGTAGTATGTACAGTGCAATTCTGAACAAAGTAACACTCCTCTAAGCCCACTGACTTCAGTAGACTTAGAAGGGTATAACTGTGTTATACCATGGGTATAGGTTGTTTTACAAATATCAACATAGCTACCCACAAAAGGTATAGAAAAACTGTGTTATACCATGGGTATAGGTTGTTTTACAAATATCAACATAGCTACCCACAAAAGGTATAGAAAAACTAAAAAAATATACTATCCTTCTGAAGAATAGTCTGATTGCTCTTTATTCTGGTGCTCCCATGTGCCCTTTTAATATGCATGCTTCTCAGTGTCAAGAAATTAGACCTTTAGTCAATTTCTTGTTGTTTCATTTACCATAGGCATGCCTTATATTAAACTCTAGGTCTGTAGTGGGTTGAAGTGATCAAAAGGGAAAATAACTGGTTGTTGATATGGAAGAACAGGCAATCAACCTTGTGACCTTTGAATAGCAATTCAGGTACAAAGACAAACCAGCTTCTTACCAGGCAACATATCCTCAATTGGTGTTGTGATTTCCATTACACAAAGGGTGCACTAGATTTTAGATAACCCCTCCATCCAATCATAAAGGGCTTCCTCCTGAGCCATTTGTTGTAATAGGTTCATATCAACATAACTTCACTAGTCTGATCTTTGATTGGGCAGAAGGGCCCTGCCCTCTCAAATTTTAGGCCTTAAAACAGATAGTCTTTCTGATCTTTGTTGTAGCTGCACACAACTAACACAAGGCATGATGAGCTGACCTCGGGACAGTGCCGGATTTACGCATAAGCTAAATAAGCTACAGTTTAGGGCCTCGCAATCTGCTGGGGCCTCGAATAAAAACACAATATAAAAAATGATTTCAAATATTAAAAAGGCGTATATATTTTAAATTTTTCTGAGACCAGCTGATGTATTTTAAAACAGTAGGGGGCCCCTGGGTTTTGTATAGCTTAGGGCCTCAGCAAGTCTAAATCCGGCCCTGCCTCGGGACAGTACAGGCTCCCCCCTGGCCCAATGCTCTTTGGACCAAGAGGCTTCAATTACTGCTATCTGACTTCAACCGAGAAGGGTAATATCTGGCAACTTTAAAGCAATGCCCTACTGTATAGTTAGAACCTTAAAACATAACTTTGTTTCATTTCTGTTTACTATGTTCTTTTGATAAATATCTTTGGATTATACTTGGGTGTTCTGTGCTTCAAGTGCTTCAATCTAATTTCAGTACCTTAGACCTTAAGGGTCCACCTACCATGTTAATTGTAGTGGAAACTCATTCTGCAAGTAGCTTAACTTGCAAGGTTGACTTTCTTAATTAATTCCCAGTAAGGTTAGAAGCTTGCCCCTTAGCTTCTGACTGTGTGGTTAGATCAAGGCACTGGTAGCAGACAACTGGAGTGGGATGTGTGTGGACACCTCCCCCAAGGTGTTGTAATTTTGTGCTCTGCCTGCCTTTATCAAGAATCTCTTGGACTGGGGATTCCTGACACTCAGTATCTCAGAAATATGACTTGAGTCTCCTATCACACTGGTGCCCAAAGCACTAGCTCTTGGGCAAATACACAGCCAGAACCCTGTGGATTCCGGATCATATCCGGAACCCAAAGTGGTTTCTTAATGAAATAGAGGCTTTAATAAGTAATGTTCCAGTCTTGGACATTTTGCCATCTGCAAACCTTCATTTTCACCACTAGGAGTAGTATGATTATTGAACATACTCTCATACAAAAATATTTATATGACCTGACCTAGTCATAAGTGATTATCCAAGCTCAGTAAAGTCTTATTAATCTTACTCAATCTCCTTTTTGCTTTTATTTTGAAATGGAATTTAAGTTTAAAACATTAGTCAAAACACAGCTCTTATATAAGTACATAGAGACATACTAATGTCAGAGGAAATTAAACCTCTCAAAACATTTTTAAAAAATCCCAAAGTGTCAGGATGACCTAGTTTTCAAGAAATGCTGAGTTACTTATTTTCAGTCAGGTGTGATTTGCTACTATAATCTGGAGAGTTGCCTTTAGCATTCCTCTGCAATTCCCCATACAATAAAATCTTAAATGGTGTTATTAGTTGTTACATTCACAAACAAATTTCCTGTATCAGATACTTTATTTATTAAATACATACCCCTAGGAAATAATTTGAATGAATCACACCCATCTTAGCACAAACACGTACAACTATAAAATTACACAGAAGCAGCACCAGGTGAATGTTTATGTGGAACATGTAATTTCACAATACAAAGGACTGTGCATACCCAAAGTTAACCTATCAGAGACAGTGAAACAGAATTTATATACAGAAGAGCTGCTTATGTAGTACCTGTTTGCTTAGGACATACAATGAACACTTGATGATCTCATTAATCTTTCAAAATGACAAGTTTTTTATTAGAAGCAGACAATCGATCATTTAGTTAATTGGCTGTTAAAAATATGCATAGTGAAAATGCAGTCCTATGATCCTAATGTAATATGAGCATGTTGCAGTATATTAATTTTTGTACACTTACAAAACAGTTACACATTTGATCTGTTATATAAATATAGTAATTAAAATTGCTCTAAAAAGTTTGTTTTTTGTTCCATGTGGTCTTGCTAATGAACCTACTAAACAGGTACCCAGCAACTTCAATTGCAATCACCAGTAGAAAATTCTCAAAAACAAAAGTCATATAATACCTTTTATTAGGATCAACCAAAATATCATAAAAGTGAGTAAGCTTTTGAGTTCTCCAGAATTTAGAAATTTGATGTGGACCAACCAATCTACTTAGAATCATACTAGTAGGAGTTTTCTTTCTCTCTCTCTCACTAGAGAACAGCATGGTAACTCTACATCTTAAAACTAACAATGTTAGTTTGGGTTTTAAAAAGTTTGTCATAAAATCATCAGTAAAATTATATTTCTATTCATAAAGCCATACATGCATTCTTTTAAAAAAAGAACTCCTTGTGAGTGAAATGCTCATGTTTACTGTAATACTGAATACTGTCACTTACTAATAATGCTGAGGTCTGCACGTGATGAAACCGAAACTCTGACATTGAGCAAGGGCACAGTAAAAGTGTGTTTGCAAGCTCCTTCATGCTTGGTCCCATCCCCCAAGTCACGGCTTTGTAAGCACAAGACTCTGCACAGTCCCCTTTCCTTTTAGAACTCCCATTTCCCTGCGCTGATAATGAATGTAGACCTGCATTTCCTGATCCCCTGCACAAGGCTGGATCACACCACATTCTCAGTCATAAAAAGAAGTTGCAAAGGTAGAAGAGTGTGTTCCCTGGGAAGGAGTAAAGCTCCCTGTGCTTAACCTATACAAAAGTGTGTTTCACACAGGATATTTTTCATTTACTTCATTTATATCCCATATTTCTCCCCAACAGTGACAGAAAGAATCTTACATTGCACTCCATTTTATCCTCACAATAACCCCAGAGTTGGTTAGCTGACAGCATGTGACTGGCCCCAGGTTACTCAGTGAGCTTCCACGGCAGAATGAGGATTCAAACCTGGGTCTCCCAGATGCTAGTCCACTATACTCCACACTGCAACACTGACTTTCTGATTATGATGAAAGAACAGAAATATGCTACAAAGGTACAACAACCCCAGTAAAGGCAATAAAGGCATGAAAAGACGTTTTTCACTTGCTTCTGTTGGGAGAATATTGCTGATATTTAGTGCTGATTCTGGACAAAAGCTTCTGTTTATTAATCAAAAGCATATTCAAGACCTTCAACCAAACTCTCCAGGGAGTAGAGAGAGTTATGAAGGCACTTTGAAAGGGAATTAAACATTAACATTACTCATCAGTTCAATTTAAGCAAAATACTGCTTCATAAACGAAGAAAATTGATGTTTAAAGTACACAAATATTCACAGTGGAATAAGAAACTGGGCTGAAAATATTGTGGTTGCTTTACAAATTTTTAGACTGCACTAGGGAGTAACAACTGAATTATAAATTCCAAATCTTTTACACACTTTAAGCTATGTAAAAATGCTGAAGTGGCCAGAAACTGAATTTTGCCTTGAGAAAGTGCTATTTTTAGAGCCTCTTGCAAATACTCAGCTGGAAGGCATACTAAATGTTCAAAGGTTTAATATGCAGGGTTTCCTGACAAAAAAGATTCATATTTTGCAAGGTATCAAAAGTTCAGAGTGACTAAAGACAGATTCATGACAATCAGGACAAACATGGAGGCCTGGTGCTACATGGCAAAGCAGATGGTACACAGATCTTTCGCATGTTCCCTTTCCCTTTGCCCCTGCACCTAGAAAAGTTCACTCCCTGAGTTGTGGACTCGCATGGATTAATAGTCAACCAGGGTCCCGGTCACACAGGCAGGAAACTGCGGGGGGGAAGTGTGGCAGTTTGCCCCGGGGCAAACTAAGGCGCGGTTACCTGATCAGACCTCCCGTGGAGGTACTGTGGAGGTTCCGTGGGAAAGGAGAGGTGCCGATGGCAGGACAATCCCGGCGCGCAAAAACGAAGTGCGCGGTGCGGCAAACTGGAAGGTTTTTTTTGTTTACACCATGACTGCGCATGCTCCGTTGTGTGCTTTTGCGCATCCACAAAGCCTTGAAGAAAAAAAAACTTTTTCGCCAGGGAACATGGGCGGGCGCCGGATGCCACCGGAAACGCGATCAGACGCCCGCCCTTGCCCCGCGGTTTCCGGAAACTAGTACCTCGGAGGTACTAGTTTTTTGCCGCGTGGTTTCGGCAGGAAGCCTCGTTTGAGCCACGGGAGTGCTACACTTCCCAGATGTGCCGGTGAGATCGCGCCCGGAAAACCCGCATGTCTTCCGTCTGACTCGCATGGCTAATGTTCCGTGTGACCGCAGCCCAGGTTAAAGATCTGTAGTATAAAAGGGAAAGTGACAAGGCTGCCCTTCTGGCATTTTTTTTGCCAATGAAGCTCACATTCACCCACTTAATACTCACATAAGTATTAAGTATACACAAGTGGGGACCTGCAAGAAACTGAAAGAAGTAGTGTTGGATTTATACCCCACCCTTCACTCAGAGTCTCAGAGCAGTCTCTTTCC
>NW_015163094.1:906906-985011 GCF_001447785.1 Gekko japonicus | reverse complement strand
CTCTCTCCCACCCATGCATGTCACTTCCTCTCTCTTTCTGCCCCATCACTTTTTTTGTTTTTCTGCCTTCTCACCTCATACCCTTTTCTCTTTCTGCCCCCCCTCATCACTCTTTCTCTCTTACTGCCCCCCATCACTCTCTCTTTCTGTCCCATCACTCTCCCAGCATCCTGCCTGCTTCTTCACCCCTGCACAGGAGCTGCAGTAATGGTGGTGGTGCTCCCACCCACTCACCTGCTTCTTCCCCTCCACAGCGGCAATGGTGACAGCGGCTCTCCAGGAATAACAATGGATCTCCCAGCTACAGAGATCAATTCCCCTTAAGGTTGCCAGCTTCAGTTTGGGAAATTCCTGGGGATCTGGGGGTGGAGCCTTGGGACAGTGAAGCTTAAGAAGGGAAGCAGCCTCAGCAGGGTATAATGCCATGGACTTCACCCTCTACAGCAGTCATTTTCTCCAGGGGAACTGATCTCTGTTACGTGGAGAACAGTTGTAATTCCAGGTTACCTTCAGCCCTTACCTGGAGATTGGCACTGGCAGTTCTTGTGGAGGAAATGGCTGGTTTAGGGGGTGGAGTCTTTGGCATTATACCAATCTGATGTCCCTCCCCTCCTCAAACCTCACCCTTCCCAGGTTCCACCCCTCAAAAATCCAGGAATTTCCCAACCTCCACCCCTCAAAAATCCAGGAATTTCCAAACCTCCTTCCCACTCAACAGCTAACTTACCTTTATCTGCCACTCAGTCTTCAACTTTCTGTCTCCACCCCCCTCCCTCACAGCCTCTACTGAGGAAAACTATGATCTTTCTCCACAGTGGGGACCAAAGCAGTTTACATCAATACTCCCTCTAAGTTGTGGAGTCTTGTGAGCAAAAATTCTACTTTATGAGCTATTGGCATTACAGTTGTGAGCACGCGATTTGGCTACTACATAAATTAGTTTGCTCTGGAACCATACTTCCTGAGCTAAGACAAAAATGTGTGAGCCAGAGGCTAAAAAACTGTGAGCTAGCTCACACTAACTCAGCTTAGAGTGAACAGTGGTTTACATTATTCTCTCCTCTTTTTTATCTGCACAACAACCTTGTGAGGTAGGTTAGGCTTGTGACTGGTCCAAAATCATCCAGTCAATTTCCATAACATAAGAACATAAGAGAAGCCAATGTTGGATCATGCCAATGGCCCACCCAGTCCAACACTCTGTCACACAGTGGCCAAAAATACCAGGTGATATCAGGAGGTCCAGCAGTGGGGCCATGACACTAGGAGCCCTCACCCTATTGACCCCCCCTCAAGCACCAAAAATACAGAGCATCACTTGCCCTGGAGTCCCTATCTATACCTTGTGGCTAATAGCCACCGATGGACCTCTGCTCCATATGCTTATCTAATTTCCTCTTGAAGCCGTCCATGCTTGTAGCCGCCACCACCTCCTGTGGCAGGGAATTCCAAGTGTTAATCACTCTTTGGGTCACCTTGAGGATGCTGCCAGGCTAGTTTGGTGACCTGAAGATCCCCCAGAATTACAACTGAACTCTAGAATTTGTCTTCTTGGAGAAAATTTGTCTTCTTGGAGATTTGTCTTCTTGGAGAAAATGGCTGTTTTGGAGGGTGGTATCTGTGGCATTATATCCAGCTGATGCCCCTCACTTCCCCAAATCCTGCCCTCTTCAGACTCCACCACAAAATCTCTAGGAATTTCCCAACCTGGAGCTTGCAACCCTAGCCAGGCTTGTCCCTAATGATCGTTCCCTCAAAGGCCAAAACAGGCCTGGAAAGGACCTTGCCCGCTCCCCCTGCTTTTTACTGACAGAATCAAACTTGGAATACTATGGTTGCCTTGCAACAGCCACTGAAGGAATCTATTTTTTAAAGCTATATGTGCTCCTTTTATCATTTTTGTCTTTTTAAAGCTGCCTGGTGTGTTTTTTGTTTTTTTTTAGATTTCATATTTTCCTACAAACCTAGGGTTCTTTTCAAGTTTGCAGAAAGGTCTGATTTGCCCATCCATAGCTCCAGTCACTGGATTTAAGTATCCAAAGATATCCTGACTTCACTAATTTAGAATATAAAATGGGTCCAATTGCATCAAAAATCAAATTTCCTAGCACTGATGAGAGAGGAAGTGAAAAACGGGAAAGATCTATGATGCAGATCTCTTTTCTTCTTTTGTAGAGATTCAAGAGGATAAACCCCAGCTTCTTCCAGGCCACAGGTTAATGCTTTCGTCCTAATGAAGAAAAATTCATTGCCCCAGGTACAAGATGGAAGGAAATGAAAGGTGTTCTGATACTGGCACAGATACATTTAAAGTATTCTAGATATGGGAACTGTCAAACTAGATGAAATGGTGGGGTGCACCTACAATTTCTAGAGTTAGTTCCCCCAAAGAAATTCCTTTCAACAGTAGTGCATAGGGGCCTCACGCTATAAAATGGAGGAACTCTGCTTCAGACTGAGACTGTGGAATGAGAGAAGACGGTGTTCCAGCACCATGTAGCATTTTCTCAAATCAAAATACCCTATTCCAGGGACATTATTTGGCCCATGCACATGCAGGCATTCCACAAATGATGACACATCTACAACCAAGAGCCATTTTGCCTCAGAAAAACAGCACACACACTGTTGTCCCTATCCAAACTGTGCCCCTGCAGAGCTTTAAAACTGAGTTCTCACAGTGAGTCAGCCAGCTCAGCATGTATGTGCTGCCTTTCTGCTTGTACAGTCACTGTCAACATATTTAAACTACCATTCCCGGACAACAGTGTGAACACTATGAAAACATGTGTGATCTAGTCTGAGAGTGCTATTTGCGATTTGTGATGAAACTGTGATCCAAACAGAGGGGAGCTTATCTGTCATTGATACTAAGGGGCCTTGTTGTGGTTGTTGTGATAATGGACTTGCCAGGTGGTTGCAAGTCCCTGTGGCAATCCTGTAATGTATAATTTGGCCCTCAGGAAGGACATCCATAGCTCTTGCCCAACACATTCAGTGTCAAACTGCATTAGTATGGATATATTCAAGCACTGTCTTTCTCACTTTTGCCAATCAACCCTGCCTGTTCCAGGCCATTCTCAGTGAGTTTGCCTAGCAGAGTTCTGCATGCACATTACTGTAAGCAGAACATAAAAACCAAGTTCATCCTTCTGCGGCAAAAGGTTTCAATCTTTTAAAGTAATCTTAGGTTTTAACAAGTGTCCTCCTGCTTTGGAAGGATTTGATCGTATCAGGAAACAATGAACGAATCATGATAGCTTTGTTGCAGGCAAAGGATTCTACAAGATATAAAAGATAAAGGTAAAGTAAAGGTTTCCCTTGCTTGAAAGCTAGTTGAATCCAACTCTAGGGGACAGTGCTCATCTCCGTTTCTAAGCCAAAAGGGCTACCACTGTCCTAAGACTTCTCTGTGGTCAAGTGGCTGGCATTACTAAACACTGAGGCACATGGAACACTGTTACCTTCCCACCAAAGCAGTACCTATTTATCTACTTGCAATTTCCTGCTTTTGAACTTGCTAGGTTGGCAGGAGCTGGGGCCAGAGATGGGCGCTCACTCTGTCACGCGGCACTAGGGTCTTGAACTGCCGAACTACAGACCTTCCAGTCTGCAGCTCAGCATCTTAATAAGCTATAAAAGGTAAAGGTAAAGGTTTCCCTTGCTCGAAAGCCAGTTGAATCCGACTCTAGGGTTGCGGTGCTCATCTCAGTTTCCAAGCCGAAGAGCCAGCGCTGTCCGAAGATGTTTCCATGGTCATGTGGCCAGCGTGACTAAACACCAAGGTGCACGGAATGCTGTTACCTTCCCACCGAAGAGGTACCTATTTATCTACTTGCAATGTCTTGCTTTCGAACTGCTAGGTTGGCAGGAGCTGGAACCAGAGGCGGGAGCTCACTCCGTCATGCAGGGCTCAGGTGTCGAACTGCTGAACTACCGACCTTCCAGCCTGCAGTTCAGCGTCTTAACCACTTGAGCCACCGCAACAAGATACAGACAACTTTAATTCAGTCCTGGTGTATGCAGTACCGAGCATATGAACTCCTTGTTTAGTAAAACGAATCCACAGTCTAAAAGAACATTCTAATTATATTTTAGCAACCATCTTTTTTTTTAAAGGGGGGAACTTTCTCTTTCTAGCATTTTATAGCAGATCCTTATGCAGAAATCTTGAGATAACAAATAAGCATTGGACTAGGAGTCCCTGAGTTGTTATGCCAACAATCATCTGAGACACACTTTAAGCATCTGGTCTGCTGTCATAACTGAAGTAGCCAGGGAGAAATCATACTCTAGCCAGCTGTAACTTGTTGACATTAATATCAAATGCAGAGTCAAAAACATTGCCCAGAGTTAAATAGCAAGCTTAAATCTGAATTCACAGTCTCTCTCATTCTTTCACCCAGTGCTAATTGTCTCAACTGCAGTTGCTTGGCTGAATTTTAGTTACTGCATCCAGAAAATGTAGGCAGATTCCCAGAGAAAACCTACCACATCCATACACAGCCCTTACCCACCATGGGTAGTTACACCTAGCCTGACAGAAAGGACTGCCCAGCTATGTCCAGGGGTACTTAATGTTTCTTTAAGTGAGATGACACTCTCAACAGTTTTGGGCGCCTTCAATACCACTGACCAGGGTATCCTTCTGATCTAATTTGCTGAGATGGCAAATTGAAATGCTGCTCTCTGATGCTCTTGTACTACTATTTGAACACATGAAACTTCCTTATATGGTGTCAGAGCACCAGTCTATCAATATCAGTTCTGTCTACTGTAACTAGCAGAGATCCTTTACCTTGCATTCTTTTTCGTTGTGGTTCAGTCACACAGTCCGACTCTTTGCGACCACATGGACTACATCACTCCAGGCCCTCCTGTCTTCCACCATCCTCCAGAGTTTGCTCAATTTCATGTCCAGCATCCTGTCTCACACAGTGGCCAATCAGTTCCTCTGGAGGGCCAACAACAGGGCACAGATGCCAAGGCCTTCCCCTGATGTTGCCTCCTGGCTCCGGGATTCAGAAAATTAGTGCCTCTGAATGTGGAGGTTCCCCTTAGTTGCCATGGCTAGTAACTATTGATAGATTTATCCTCCATGAATCTATTAATCCCTTTTTTAAACTGTTTATTCCTGTGGCCATCATTATATCCTCTGGCAGTGAATTCCACATTTTAATAACACTGTGTAAAAAGTATTTCCTTTTGTCCATCCTGAACCTACTGCCCATCAGCTTCATTGGATGCCTTTGAGTTCTAGTATTTGGGGAAAGGGAAAAAAATTCCCTTTGTCAACTCTCTCCATCCCATGTATAATTTTATAAACCTCTATCATGTCTGCCTCCCCCAGTCGTCACTTTTCTAAACTGAGAATTCCAAGACTCTTCAGCCTTTCCTCATAAGGAAAATGCTTCAACCCCCTAATCATCTTGGGCCCTGTTCACACTAGACGGTTTGGGGCGGGAGAGGGACTTATCAGGGCCGCAGCAAACGGGCGCAATCCCACAGCAACATCTGGGAATCGTGCTGCGCCCGTTCCCAATCCGCCCCTCCCGGCCAAAACCCGCAGCAAAAAAGAACCACCTACCTAGGTGGTTCTTTCCGAAGGGCCACATCACTGCCGGCCGTGGGATCGCCGGCACGTCTTTTCGCTGGCGCATCCCCGCCCCCCGGGCATACTGCGCATGCTCGAGCATGCGTAGTTCGGCAGCCTCCCCCTCCCACTCGTCTCTTCCTCCCCGGCATCTGATCGTGCCGGGGAGCAATGGCGCCGTGGCTCAGGGGATCGTGGGATCCCGCCGCGGCATCTCTTTTTTGGTGCGGCTTTTAGAAGCCGCGCTTTGCCCAGTGTTTTCCCTGCCGTGTGGCAGGGGCCTTGATTGCCCTGTGCTGTACTTTTTCCACCTCTCCAATGTCGTTTTGGAGATATGGGAACCAGAACTGTACATAGTATTCCAAATGAGGACGCACCATAGATGTGTACAATCAGGGCTGTTTTTGTAGCAGGAACTCCTTTGCATATTAGGCGACACACCCCTAATGTAGCCAATCCTCCAAGAGCTTACAGAGCTCTTCTTACAGGGGCTACTGTAAGCTCTTGGAGGACTGGCTACATTAGGGGTGTGTCACCTAATATGCAAAGGAGGTCCTGCTACTAAAAGAGCCCTGTGTACAATATTGGCCATTTTATTCTCAGTCCCTTTCCTAATAATCCCTAATATAGAGTTTGCCTTTTCCTCTGCTGCAGCATATTGAATTGACACTTTCATTGAGCTATCCACTACAACCCCAAGATCTTTTCCCCTCTCAGTCTCAGCAAGTTCAGACCCTGTTAACCTATACTTGAAGCTGGGATTCTTTGCCCCAATGTGCATCACTCTACAGTCACTAACACTGAACTGTGTTTGCCACATTGTCTCCTGCTTACCCAGTTTGTAGAGGTCCTCTTGGAGCTCTTCACAGTCAGCCTTGGTTTTCAACATCCTGAATAATTCGGTATCATCTTCAAACTTGGCCACTACACTACTCACCCCTCATACCACATCATTTACGAATCAATTAAGAACTCTCAGGTGTATGCCATCAGGACCTGGAGGCTTATCAGTTTTTAATTTCTCTAGTAGGTATAGAACTTCATCTCTGGTCACCTCAATTTGGCTCAGTTCTTCAAACACCCTTCCTGAAAATAGGAGTTGTGGCATTGGTACATGCCCCACACTTTCCACAGTGAAACAAGAAGAAGAGGAGGAGGAGGAGGAGGAGGAGATTGGATTTATACCCCGCCCTTCACTACCCAAGGGAGTCTCAGAGCGGCTTACACACTCCTTTCCCTTCCCCTCCCCACAACAGACACCCTGGGAGGTAGGTGGGGCTGAGAGAGCTCTGACAGAACCTGCTCTTTTTCAAGAACAGCTGTGCCAGAACTATGGCTTGCCCAAGGTCATCCAGCAGGTGCAAGTGGAGGAGTGGGGAATCAAACCCTGTTCTCCCAGATTAGAGTCCGGGCACTTAACCACTACACCAAACTGGTGAAGCAGAAAAGTCATTGAGCTTTCTACCATCTCTCCATCTTCCTTTAGCAATCCTTTGATTCTTTTGTTATCCAAAGGTCCCACTGTTTCTCTAGCTAGTTTCCTGCTCCAGATATATTTTTGAAAAATGTTTATTGTTTGTCTTGATGCTTTCAGCAACCTGCTCCTCAAAATCTCTTTTTCCATGCCTAATTATTGACTTGCATTTCTTTTGCCAGAGCCTGTGGTCTTTCCTGTTCAATTCATTAGGGAAGACCTTCCACTTTTTAAAAGAAGACTCTTTACTTATTATAGCTTCCTTGACTTGCATTGCTAACCATCTAGGCCCCATGGAATGCACTCATTTGTCAAACTCCCTGCTCACGACTAACATCCAGCTTATTTAGGGCTTTATGTTTGTTTTTTTGTTTACCCAGGCTTTCGGTTTGCTTTGTTCTTTGTATACGGGTTTTTTTTAGCTTTTTTCTACTTGGTGTGCAGGTGTTATTTTGATTATTTATTAAATTGTTTTTAGCTGTTGATTGTGAAAAGGCCTTGGAATCTTTTGTCTGGGAGAAAGGGAATAAATCTAAATCAATGAATGGACTACCAAATAAAGCTTTCTGTAACTTCAGCTATTGATAAAGCAAGTGAGACCACCGAATACAAAATATTATCATCTCCAATCTCCTATTATAGTGCAAAGAATGTCTTTTCTAATCAGCAGGGTACAACGGCGAGCAAACATTCTTAATCAATAAACCAATAAAGTGGTTTTTAAGCAACAAATAAAAGAATGACACAAAGAAATACACACACACTGTTTCAACATACTCAGATGAACTAGACAACCTGAATTCTGATCAAATCAATATAACCTTTGTCTCTACAACAGCACAACTGATATAGTAGTGTAGTTCAGCAGTTTCTCTTACATCTACTTTGAAAAACCTCTCCAGTCAAAATACAATGATACTCAACAGCTCTCAAGGCTTCATATTATGACCCAGAAGTGATTGGTAGAACATTCTGACATTTTCCTTTTAGTTCTGGACAAAGACTTCATTTCTATTAAACTACCTTTGCACCAGAATTAAACTATTTACTATTTACTCCATCTCCAACTGTCTTACGATGGGGTGAGTACAACTGGGGAATGGCTGCCAGATGTGGCTGTATAGGGAAAAGCAATTATATCGGGCCAAACTGACTGTCTTACTGCAGCCAAAGTCCAACAGTATCCCCGTCCTCTTTTTGTATGCTTGTATTTTCCTGTTTACCATACAGCAATGAAGAATTCTGGTGAATGCAAAAGTTTATTACTGTGCTTTATTTAAGTTATTCCTAGCATACCTATAACATTACTACAGCATATTTATTTCAGTTGTACAAGCATGAAAAATTAATCTATTTGTTTGACAGCATCTCACCATTTGAGAAAGTGCAGGGCTCTTGCTGCTCTGCTAGGTATAGTATGAAGTTGGATCTCCTTTCCTACACCTTCTCCACACAATCCTGCACATATCGTGGGTGAAGGGGGAGGCTGGTAATTTCTGCAGATGGGGTGGCCATCTTTGCCGCTACATGATGACGTCACTCTCAGCATGACCCAGAATCATGGCATCACATTTGCGGGGAGGTGCACTAGTACTCCACCCAAAACTCTATGCTTATACGCTGGGAATCTTGTTGCTCTCTAAGGGTTACTGGACTCAAATCTTGTTTGGTAGAGAAACAGTTTTTCTTGCTATTACCGTGAGGGCTGAGCTTTCCTTCTGAATGTCTCTCTCTCGCACACACTCTCATGGTATAGATTTGTTTTCATCAGCTTCGTAGAGAAACAACAGGCAGGTTGCTTATTGCTGACACACCAGCAGCATTCCAGCTCCCTGGAGCCTTTGGGCTGGATTGAATTTTATCCCTCCCAATGATCCTGTTGTAAGTTGTATCCTTTTCGTTATATAGGCAATATTTTCAAGTTGCATTTCTGGTTTCTTTTATATTTACATTCTAAAACTATGTTTAGACAATCAAAATATACACAACTTGTCTAACTTTACCCTGCTTTCAGGCTCGGATTTTCAATTTGGGCTCAGTTGTCCTTCAGTAATGGTTGGGACAACACAGATCTCTTGGATTCTAATTTCAATGCCTTTTGTCTTTCTCTCTTGACTTAGTGTGCTATGGATCACAAAAACACAGCTAACTTGCATGAACGTATGGGTGCTGTAATGGCTCATATTTGTTGAATTCCCTGGGGAAGGTCAGTTGCACGCCACTTAGAACACTGTATAGGATTTTTGTTTTGTAGTGCTTTAATCTGTTGATTATAAATCACCTTGGAGATCATGAGATCAAAAGGCACACTTATAAATCTTTAAAATAAATACATATGTATGGTATTAATAAGTTCCCTTACATTGCAACATGACTTTTGATGAGTTAGTCTGATGAGTTTGATGAGTTATACTCACAGGAATAAATAAACTGAACCACTGTGATACTGTATGCCAAATACATTATACAAGATAAGATTTAAAACATTCTTAGAGATTAGCATCAGTTCGGGATACCAGTTTACACTTACTGTAAATCCAAACACAAAAGACACCAGAAACAACAGCCTGCTAAAAATAACTTGTAAACTGATGTCCCCTTACACAGGTACAGGAAGAATTATAGCAAGAAATTCTGTTTGATTAGGTAATTCAAACCACCTAGATCTTTTCATAGGTGAGATTCCACATAAAAGACTTATTGATTAGTGATAATGCTGTTGCTGCACTAAAGCAGTATCTCTTTCAAGTGTCTTCCTAGGTATGCCACTTAGTACCTTATATATCATTAACATTCAAGAATCTGTTGATTGAATATTGGAACATGTCACAATACTGACAATACTGAGGTGATCAGAAGCACAGGTACTCCTAATTTTCAAGGCCCTGACCCACAAGACCCTTACAATACAGCAGGTTGCAAAGGATGCTTGGTGAGTTCAACCTTGTCAGCATCAATCATCTAGTCAAAGAAAACAGCTATATTCAAGTCTAGTAGCTCCTTAGAGATCAACAAGATTTGGTGGATACAAGCTTTCGAAAATCAAAGCTCCCTTCGACAGATACAAGTTGAAATGGAGATCTGAGTCCCTACATCCAAGTCAGGTGGGAGGGGTATATCAAAAAAGAAAATCAGGATGAAGAGATACAATGCACATTGTAATCCGCTTTATCTGAGCAGAGGGAAAATGCTTGGAGGCAGAAAATTAGCATCTGTAGTGAGAGAAGAATACTATGTCCCTATTCAGCCCTAAGGGTCCATTGTTCTGAATCTGTGAATGAATTCAAGTTCAGCAATTTCCCCATTGTAATCTCTCCTTGAAGTTTCTGTTTGAGGACTGCCATTCTTGGGTTAGCGATGGAATGACCTAGCAAATTAAAATGTTCTCCCACTGGTTTTTGAGCGTTGTGGTGTTTAATGTCAAATTTATATCTACTTATTCTTTTACATAGGGGCTTACCTTTTCATCTGTTGCTTCATCGGGGCACTGCTGACATTTGACAGCATATATAACATTGGAAGATGAACAAGTGAATGAATGTGAGATGGAATGGCTGGTGTTGTTAGGTCTGACTGTTGTCAGAGTGAATATGGGGACAGAGCTGGCATCTTGGTTTGTTGCAGGCACTGGTGCCAGAGTGTATGTCCATGTTCGGAAGGGCACTGTTGTTGGCAAGAAGTCATTTAAGGTTAGGAGGCTGTCTGGGCAAGAAAAGGTTTGCCTCCCACTGCCTGTGAGAGAGGAGTTGCCCAGCATAGGTTGTAGATTGCTGATGATACGTTGAACTGATTTGAGTTGAGAGCTGTATGTGGCTACCAGTGGTATTCTCTTGTTTTGGTGGGCTACATCAGGTGGGTATTGCAATTCCAAAAACATCTATTGTAGATCCTGCAGGTTAGAATCTTTGTCTGAGGAATCAGAACAAATGTGGCTTGGCCGTAGACAATGGAACATTTTGTGTGGTGACTAGAGGTATAGAGCTAATTATAATGTGTATTGTACCTCTGCATCCTGATTCCTTCTTTGATACACCCCTCCAATCTTCTGACTGGGATATAAGGACTCAGAGATCTCAATTTCCACTCATATCTGATGAAGGGAGTTCTGACTGTTGAACGCTTACACCCCCAAAATCTTGTTGGTCTCTATGGTGCTACTGGACTTGAATCTAGCTGTTCTACTGCAGACCAACACAGCTACCCTGTGCAACGATCTTAAAGAAAACAGAATCAACCACTCCCTTTCTTTCCCTTTCTGCAAAGGTAATTGGCTCTACCAAAGATGACTGTGCCAGTGATCTGTTTAGGGATTGTGCACACCAGTCTGATACAATGTGGATTGTTGCAGATATTTGTCCATTTGCAGTCGTCTGTGGAGTATGCACAACCCAATCTACAGGACAATCTGCATATGGAAATATGCTTCTACATAAAAATGAGATGCCTTAATTAAACTGTGGTAAAAATGTTCAGATTCTGAAGCAGCTCTTCGGTATTTCAGTCAAGAGTTCTTCAGCATCAAGATGGACAAGAAATCTTTTTTTTAAACCATAAATATAAAATTTGTGTTTAGTCACCTGCTTTTTACATTTGAAGCCTAGCAGGTAAATGCACATTGAGGCTCCAATGATATATCTAGAAAAGTAGTGTGGTAGGCAACTGAGCAACCAGAGTCCTACACTACTACCACCACTGCACCAAAATGACATTATTTTCACACCTTCCATGCATGAATGGACAGTAGAAATTGCTGATATACCCTAAATGTCTTTTACTAATCCCCAAATTCCCAGTAGAATACTGTAGTTGTCAAGAATGGATATATTCTCAAATTCTGGTTCCATCTTTTCAAATACCCTCCAGCACCTTCTAGTACACTTAAATAACCATACCACTTAGAAACTAAATAACCAATGTGAAGAAATTTTAAAAACATGTATTTATTTGTGTATATATAATTGTAAATAGAAAATTATATGTATTAGAATGAATTTAATGTCCACATACATATTAGAAAGTTGAACAGTCATGCAAATTCAGGGTTTGTAAAGCTATACAATTAGAGAAAAGGGCGGGAAAACAGAGTTGTTGTATTGGTCCCTTAGTCTGGGTACAGAGGAACCAATCAGACAGCAGGGAAATCATAGCCATCCTATTGGCCCCTTTACCGAACTTTCATAGAAACCAATCAGAAGTCAGATTTTTCAATCCCAACTTCAACATATAAGTGGAACTAGCTTGGTCACCCAGAGGGAGGCAGAGGTAAAGGTCTAAAGGAATCCAGGAATCTGACACAGCTGAAGAACAAACTTAGAGTCCAGTGGCACCTTTAAGATAACAAAGGTTTATTCAAGGTATGAGTTTTGTTGGTCTTAAAGGTGCCACTGGACTGCAAATTTGTTCTACTGCTTCAGACCAACATGGCTGACCATCTGGATCTGACAGAGCTGAAGTCTAGGTACCTGCAGCAGAGAATTCCTTCAGGAAGTAGAAGATACCTGAGAGCTATCAACTGGGGAGGGCTGTATAGCTTTGGAGAGAACTAGGCCATTGCAGTCTGACAACAGCCAGTGTAAAGGCAAACTCCAGGAGGAGAGCTGCTATGCTAAAATCCTGGGGAGAGGAGACTCCCCCATCCATCAGAACGCTGGCAGAAAAGGCCTCAGAAGACTGTAACTTTGAATTAATATAGAATAATAATGCAGACAGTTCTCCTGTACCATGTTCTGTATTTTTATATTTTTCTCATTAAGTTGGTGTTAAATATTAAATGATATAGTTTATTTGAATCTGAGGAGAAATGAGTTGTTTTGGGGTTTTTAACTTGGGAAGCAAGCACCTAAGGCCTGACTACACTAACCAACCCAAAGTAAACTGGCAACCATAAATGCAACTCTGCACTTTTAAAATACATTTAGAAGGAGTAACCTGCACAGTTACATTTTTAATTCCTACTGCGATAAATTAAGTGGCAAGCTTGTAATATGTTACTAATCATTCAAAATTCATAGCAATATTTGCATTAATTAGTTCTGGTAATTTTTTCCATTTTAACTATAAAGAACTGGATAAATTTAAGATTTCAATATAAATCAAAGTAGTTAAAACGAATTAAAGTAGTAATAGTGCATTTGCAATTTTAACCTTATCTTTTTGGCTACAGCAGCTATTTTTTGAACTGACTAAACTTTTTTACACTTCATTTATATTCTTTTGAAAAGTAGCTTTCGGCAAGCCTGTCCTAGTTCTCATTTTAGTTAATTGCAGAACACACACTGGGTGTGAGTATGAGTTTTTAAAACAGATGTCTCTCTGAAACAATGATTCTCTACAACAAATTATTAAATGGATCATATCTTTCAATAGTTTTGTTCACAGCAAGACTAGAATTGTCTTCTCTGCAGAAGCATTTAGGCAGGTTTAAAGGAAAATAATACATACAAAGATCATTAACAGTGTCATTATAGTCAACACCACCACCATTTGTTTTATTACTTATACAATGCCATCAATATGAGCTACTTTATTGAGCTGAGTGCAAGCAACTTATAGTCTGAAACTGGAGCCACAGAGAGGCAATTAAGACAAGGGTAACATTTCAGACAAAACTTGATCCACTAGAGAAGGAAATGGCAACCCACTCCAGTATCTTTGCCAAGAAAACCTCATGGACAGTAACAAAAGGCTAAAAGATATGATGCCAGAAGACGAGCCCCTCAGGTTAGAAGGTGTCCAATATGCTACTGGGGAAGAGCAGAGGGCAAGTACAAGTAACCCCAGAAAGAATGAAGTGGCTGGGTCAAAGTTGAAAGGACGCTCAGCTGTGGATGTGTCTGATGGTGAAAGGAAAGTCCGATGCTGCAAAGAACAATACTGCATGGGAACCTGGAATGTAAGATCTATGAATCAAGGTAAGTTGGATGTGGTAAAAAATGAGATGGCAAGACTGAACATTGACATTTTGGGAATCAGTGAACTAAAGTGGATGGGAATGGGTGAATTTAACTCAGAAGACCATTATATCTACTACTGTGGCCAAGAATTCTGATAATGCCATAGAATCCACTGCCCAAAACAGCCATTTTCTCCAGGAGAACTGAACTTGGTCATCTGGAGATCAGTTGTAATAGCTGAAGATCTCCAGGTGCCACCTGGAGGTTAGCAATACTTAGGGGATGGCCAGGTTTGTTGAAGGACTTTAGTGAAGTATACTGCCATAGAGCTCACCTCCAAAGCAATCGTTTTCTCCATGGGGTCAGATTTCTGGAATGTGGAGATCAATTGTAATTCAGGGAGATGTCCAGGCCTTCCCTTTCCCCTCAATTCCTGTTTAACAGTTTAACTGATTAACACTTCAACTGACTCCCTGCTAATGCCCCAAAGCCTCTTGGGACTCCCAACTGGGGAGCTGTAGTTCTAATTCCCTTTGCTATGGCTGCAGTAAGGCCAGCTGAGAACTACAACTCCCAAGGTGCAATGCATCAAAAGTGGGGGTATAAGAATGGAGCAGCTAGTGGGATGGCGCGAAGGCAGCTTCCCCAGTGGCCAATGGGAGAGTAGGTGAGTCATCGCCAGCATGGCTTGGCTTTTATATATTAACAGGAATAAAGTCCGTTGTGGAAATAAATACAATGAGCTCTAGAAAGAGGCTCTGGGTGGGTGCCCTGGCCTTGGGCATTCAGTGTCAATTTGCTGTGGCAACTTCAGCAGGGTATAATGACACAGAGTCCACTGTTTTCTCCAGGGAAACTGATCTCTGTCATCTGAAGAGCAGTTGTAATTCTGAGTGATCTCCAGCCCTCACTCGGAGATTGGCAACAATGGTTCCCCAGGAGGAAATGGCTGGTTTGGAGGGTGGAGTCTATTGACCTGTGTGAATTCTCACCCCTCCTCAACTCCCAACTCTCCAAGCTTCACCCCTCAGATCTCCAGGAATTTCCCAACCTGGAGTTGCAAACCTAACTCCTTCCCAGCCAACCATCAAGCTACCATTATCTGCCCCTCTGACCTCAGGTTTCCAACTTTTCCCTGCTCCCTGCTGCCTCTACCTAGGGAAAGTAGTCTTTCTCTGCAGTGGGGACCAAAGCAGCTCACATCATTCTCCTCTCCCCCTTTTGATCTGCACAACAACCCTGTGAGGTAGGCTGAAAGTCTGTGAGTGGTCCAAAATCACCCAATCAGCTTCTACAGCAAGAACCTGGGTCTGGCAGACCCTGCACCACCTCAGCAGGGCATAATGACACAGTGTTCACAGTGTTCACCAGATGGATCTCTGCCATCTGGAAAGCAGTTGTAATTCTGACTGATCTCCAGTCCTCTCCTGATGTTTGGCAACAGTGGTTCCCCAGGAGGAAAAGTAAAGTCTTTCTCTGCAGTGGGGACCAAAGCAGCTTACATAATTCTCCTCTCCCCCTTTTGATCTCCACAACAACCCTGTGAGGTAGTTCACCAGATGGATCTCTGCCATCTGGAAAGCAGTTGTAATTCTGACTGATCTCCAGTCCTCTCCTGATGTTTGGCAACAGTGGTTCCCCAGGAGGAAAAGTAAAGTCTTTCTCTGCAGTGGGGACCCAAAGCAGCTTACATCATTCTCCTCTCCCCCTTTTGATCTGCACAACAACCCTGTGAGGTAGGTTAGGCTGAAAGTCTGTGACTGGTCTGCAATCACCCACTCAGCTTCCACAGAAATAACCTGGGTCTGGCAGACCCTGCTCAGAAGTGCTAACTGCTATGCCACACTGACTATCCTAGGGGGGCTACAGTTGGTGAACAGGAGCAAGCAGCCAGGCCTCATAAAGTCATGCCAGTCAGGTGTCATCAAGTCACCCAGAAGGTCCTGCCAGGCCTAGGGTAGCCAACCTTCTGATGGAGCCTGAAGATCACCTGGTATCACAACTGAACTCGAGACAACAGATCTCTGTCCCCCTGGAAAAAAATGCTTTGGAGGGTGGATTCTATGGGATTCTATTCGCCTAAGGTTTCTCCCCTCCCCAAACTCTGGCTTCCGTTGACTCCACCACAAAATCTCCAGGAATTTCCCAACCTGGAGCTGTCAACTTTAGTCAGGACTGGCCCCAATGAGTTCCCAAAAAGGCCAAAGTAGGCCATGAAAGGGTCCGTCCCCCCCAACATTTTCCTGACAGAACCAAGCTTGGTTGCCTAGCAACAGCCACTGAGGAGAAAATAGCCCAACAGCAAGAGGAGAAGAGAATGATTTGATGGCCACTGGCTCACCTTAGCAGCCAGCCAGCGAGGAGCCAAGCAGGAGGAGAAGCAGCAGTAGAAGCCTCTTCCTGAACAGGGAACAGTCATTTCAGTAGCCAGCCAGATGCACAAGTATCTTCATCAGGAGAGACAGTCATTTTGGCAGTTTATTCTGTCAGGGAAGTGGCCATGCTGGCAGTGGGCAGGCAAGAGGAGTGGACCCAGCATCCAGCCAATTGCACACAAGTACTCTTGAGTGGCGGTTGATGGGCAAATGGCTGATGGAGCACACAGCACAGCCAATTGGAGAGCTGGAAATGGCCAACATGTTAGGGTTTTTACATATATGAGGTAAGTCCAACAAGTGATGAGAATCGAAGTGTGTATTAACCAACTCTAGTTATATACACTAACCTCTACCATTGAAACAAAGCAAACAAACAAAAGCTTTAAATTGGCTTTCAAAAAGACAACAGGGAAGGAGTCAATTTAATTTCCCAGTGAAAGAAGTTCCTCAACTCCAGGAGGGGCAAATTTTGCCACTGTAAAAATGAAACATGCAGAAAGGACTCATTGGAAGGTATCAGATATCCAGGAGATTCATATGGGAGAAGACTATCCCTGAGATAGTGAGAACCCAAGCCATTTAAGGCTTTAAAGGTTCAAACAAGCTTCTTGAAGTTTGGCCCAGAACCACACTAGAACCCAGTAGATCTAGGGCTGCTGACTCTGGGTTAGTGAATTTCTAGAGATCTGTGGGTGAAGTCTGGGAAGCATGGAGTTTGGGGAGGGGAGGCAGCTCTGCAGGAATGTGATGACATAGAGTCCACACTCCAAAGCTGCCATTTCCTCCAGAGGAATTGATATATGTAGTCTGGAGATCATTTGTAATTCTGAAAGAACTCTAGGCCCCACCTAGTTGGCAACAATACATATAGCAGTTTTAAAATCAGTTAGCTATCAACAGATCAACTCACTTAACAATTAGAGCAAGCAAACAGCATTCGGGACCAGCTGAAGTTTCCAGACCAGCTTCACATACCGCTGCAATAATGGATACCTGACGGTGGCTAAGCCTCTCTCTTTCTGTGGTGGACATAGCTGGTAAATCAACTGAAGCTGATAAAAAGAGCTCCATGCCTTAGTACAGACTACACACTCAACAGCCCAGGAACAATGCCAGATGCAGGAATATCCCCACACCATACCTGATTGGGGGGGGATTATAATCCCACCCAAAACAAACATTTTGACTATTAATAGAATTTCAAGAGCCTTCAATTCTGTTTTATCTGGATTATTTTAAAATGTATTTATACTCACTGGAACAGGAATCTTTCTCTTTAATAATTATGCATATATGTATTTCTGTGTCTTTAGGAAAGTAACAGGAGGGCCTATACCATTAGCACATAAACAGTGTGATCTGAAGCAGAGCTGTACCCTTCTAAATCCCCTGAAATAAATGGGTTTAGAATCAGGTAATTCTATTCAGAATTACACTGTACATTTGTTAATTGGAGGAGTAAAGGTATCAAAAATTCCCCCAAGACAGTAAAAATGCAAAGAGAAAACAGCAACAGCAGAGGTGTAGATGATGGGCATTAGATGTGTGTAACCACTATACTTCACACATAGGTTCCATATGTCACATCACATACACCTCTCTCAAAAAAGTATGAGTAGCCACAGCCGAACTATAGATGCATAACTACACCAAGAAAACATGGGCACATAGAATTGCAAGTTGTTTTTTACTCATGGGAAATTGTGCAGTAATAATAATGAAGAAGAAGAAGAAGAGATTGGATTTATACCCCACCCTTCAGTACCCAAAGGAGTCTCAGAGCAATTTACAATCCCTTTCCCTTCCCCTCCCCACAGCAGACACCCTGCAAGGTAAGTGGGGCTGAGAGTGCTCTCTGAAGAACTATCCCTGAGAGAACAGCTCTGAAAGAACTTATGACTGACCCAAGGTCACGCCAGCAGATGCATGTGAAGGAGTGGGGAATCAAACCCGGTCCTCCCAGATTGGAGTCCATGCTCCTAACCAGTACACCAAACTGGGTCTCAGTGATGGTGCACCACAGAATCAAGAGAATAACATACAGCTTCAGTAGAATTTGAACTCCCTGGAAGTTTTACATAATACCATGAGTTACAGTGACTATGCCCTGAGCTAGATGGCTCAGGCTAGCCTGATCTCATCAGATCTCAGAAGCACAGCAGGGTTGGCCCTAGTTAGTACTTGGACAGGAGACCACCATGGAAGTCCAGGGCTGCTCTGCAGAGCAGGAAGTGGCATACCATGTCTGTTCGTCTCTTGCCTTGAAAACCCTATGAGGACACCATAAATCAGCTGCAATTTGACAGCATTTTCCACCACCACTATTGACTATTAGTTATAATATACGGCTCCTACTTTCAAATGATATTAAAAATATAAGTCAAACCATTTGTTTTATTTGGAAAGGTTTGCCAAGTAAGTCAAACATGTAATTTCACTATGAAGCCTCATTAAGTCTTATGAGGAAAGCAATGTAAAATTACAAAGTCTGAACTGTGCCAAATACTAAAGTATATATCCTAAAGGCTAGAAACTATAATTCTAAACACCAGATCTCACTCAGCAGCCTATAGTTAATTAGAACTGCATTTTTTATTTTGCTACATACTAAAAAAAATTGGCCAAAATGCTTGAAAGACATAAATCCTATTCTTTTAAATGGGACTAACTTCCAAATAAGTGTGCATTTCCAATATCTAAGCATTTCTCTGCACACACTTGCCATGTGATAAATAAATAATCTATGCACAATTAAAGAATGGACTTTGGGGACTAGAGTCATGAACCAACAAGACAGATCTTCCTACAGACCTGAAAAACACTCCAGGTTGGCAGAAAAATCTGAAATATTTAATAAATGGGGGGTTAAAATCCCCAAAATAATAGAAGTAGCACCTATAGCTTTAAGAAATGAATGCCCTCAACAGCCATTGCTAGGAAACAGTACTGTCAGACTTCAAGAGAACTAAGAAGAGGGCCCCTGCTTTTTTACAGAAAGTTTCTTGGGCTAAAAAAAAAAATCTTAAAAAAATACATTGTGGGGTTACAACCCCCAAAATAATAAAAGGAGCACCTGTAGCTTTAAGAAATGAATGTCATTTTAGTGGACTTGTAGGGGTTGCTGGGCAACCACAACAGTATTGAGTGACTCCAAACTTGGTTTCTGTCAGTAAAAGGTAAAGGAGGGGACAAAGCCATAATTAGCTTAATAGTAAATAAATATGGCTGAACCTGGATTGAGACCTAGGTTTCAATTCCTACTCTTTCATGGAAGCTTCCTGGGTGACCTTGGGTTTGTCACACACACTCAGCCTAACCAACCTCTGAGGGCTGTTGTGAATAAAACAGAAGGACAAGAATGACATAAGCAACTTTCAGTGGGAACTGAAAGTAATAATAAATAAATAAATAATCAAAGGTTGTTAAAAAAAACTTCAACAGCAGTAATACTTGGTCCAAAGTAAATATTTTTCGCAGAATCAGGCACAGAATTGACTGGCTGTATTGTCTATCTAGCCTCATTCTGGATTCCAGTTCAGAGAACGCTAGGTACCCATATATTTCAATGAAATTAAGCACTTAGCTGTGTTCTTAAGCCCCTTATTTATGTATACCCAATTTTCTCAATATTATCCATTATGAAGATCCCTTTTGCCCAAAGGTTATTCACATCATTAGTTTCTTTTTAGCATCCAATTTCCACTATTATGTATCATGAATTAGGAAGAAGATTAGGGCAAGAGTAGCCAGTGCCATTTGTTCCAATTATTTTCCATTTCTTTTCATCTGCAGGATTCCTTTGACTGGGCTCTCCACAAGTGGTCAGGGAAAAATAAGCATACATATCAATATAAAATTTTACATAAGAAACAAAGAATTATAAATTATCTTGCATCTGTGAATTAGGATGGATAGTAAGCCTCAATATAAAGACAACAGCAAGAAAACTAACCAGTTGAAAGCTGAAACTGTACTCTAGAAAATATCTCACTCTTTGGGTCAAACAATACACAACATTGGAATTCCATAAATTCCTGTTATGTAATATGGTCATTAAAAGCACAGTATAAACCTCTGCCCTCTCTGCATGTTGCATCTCCAAACTGGCTCTCCTGGGTTGTTTTGAGCCTGGTAGGGAGGGGAAAATTTGGCACAGTACAGTTGAGGTACCCATTTCTTATCTCTACTGGGACATTTTCAACTGGTCAACAGGATGGAGGGAGGGTACACACATACACACACCCCTTATTCATGCTCCAGCCCAGAATCCACACTGAGCTCACTGAAGCTGTTTTTTAAAAGACCAAATTATACATCTACAGTTCTAATGACAGTGATACATGTAGTTCAGCCCTCAGTCAAGGGGTAGAAATTATTTCCCCAAAGTTTTTTTCTGCTGTCCCTTTTGCTACACCAGCTTTAAAATTATACAAAGACCTTACTGAATGGACTAAAATTTTATTTGCCGTCATTGTATATATTATGTATTTAGTGTGTATATCAAAATCTTACTTTCCTAACAAAGGTATTCACCACCCCTTCACTCCCTATAGTAGTTTTTCTAAAGCTGACTGTGCTCTCAGTTGCCTTGACTGAGTCCTATTCTCTTCCTTCACATTTATGATGTCTAGCGAAACCAAACTTTCATCCATCTAGTGAAGGACCATGTTACTTAATTACCCTGGACTGCACTTAGAACTTCCTTGACATGAAATAAACATTAAACAGCAATAGAACCAGGAAGCCAAGAGTTACATCTTTTGTACCTAATAATGTTTTTTTTAACTCTATGAAGGTTTTTACCACATTAAGTATTCATGATGTACGCATATAAATAGCATTGGTCATTAAAACAGACCCGCTTCATTCAGTCTAGCATACAGTTACACATGCTTTGCAACAGAACATTAACATTATAACCATGCCTAAACAAATTTAAACAAACCTTCTTTCTTTGGCTCAGATTCTGGCAAAATGAAAAATTGTTTTGTTCATATATGTTTTGAATTTTTGTTTTCAAAGCCTATTTTACAATGACTGCAGACTGATTTTCACTACAGGTTTAAATACATATGTTTCAAGTGATTCTTTATTTGTGTTATTGCAAACACATAGAGCATTACACAAAACTAAACATTTCCTGCTGTGTCATCATCAACCCTCATAACTATTTTATAAAAATATATACAAATGAAATGCAATCAAGGCTCAAGGTTCTTACATGGCATGCCAAAATCTTTTTTAAAAACAACTTCCAGAAATGTATTTATGCAAACACTAACAAATTAGGAGGTCATTAATACACATCACATGTAATGTTTCTTTTCAGACAAATAGACTGGTTGTGTCATAGCTCAATGGCACACTACAGTATAATTCTAGGTATACTGGACTTAGAAGGGTGTAACTCTGTTTATGAAGGCACTGTCAAATTCCTGCATCTCTGCTTGAAGTTGGCTGTCCAATACCCAGAAAAGATATCACAACAGGCACATGCAATAGGAATTTGTGGCTCTCCTGAATTGTTGTGTATAATCAGATCTGGTTGACCTTCCCACATGCATGTGCCTGCCTGCTTCTGGGCTTAGTACAAAGAGGTTAATGAAGGCATGGGGGTTCAAAGTGTGAATGAAACTTTAGTGCATACTAATGTAACACTATATCATGCTTGGACTTTTGGCACATTTGCCAGAAAGGTTAGTGTGACGGACTACACTTTAAAAACAGATTTCACAGTGCAACGGTTTCAATCTATCTTTTCTAATTTCCCCAGTAGAACCAAGCTAGCCCAACACAGAATTGACACTGGTGATTCAAGACCTGTTGCTTGCATGCAGGTCTGTTGCTTGCATGCAGGGTAACTGGTCCAAATACCACCATTATAGAACAGGAGGTTAAAGAAATGTTAAACCTTAGACTGGTAGTACCTTCCGAAAGTCCTTGGGCTTCCCCTGTTATTTTAGTGTCAAAATCAGACAATAACATAAGGTTACAGACTCCGGTGGTTGCCCAAATGCCCCAGGTGGATAAAATGTTGGAAAGGGAACAATATCTCACTGTTATTGAGAGACAAAAGTAAAGAGAAAGTCATCACTGATGCACTCTCCAGAACCAACTAAAGTCTGGAGTTTTGCTCACACAGTTTGCTCACATAGACTGTTGAATGTTTATTGTTAGAAAAGTATATGTAAGTTTAGAATGTATAATTTTTGGTACTGATGACTCTCATGCTTTACCCATTACTATGGAGAGGCTTGATAGAACCTCACCTCAAGCAATGATCTCAAAAGGGGGGACATGTGACAGACTACACTTTAAAAGTAAGGTTTCATAGTGCAGCTAAATCAGAGAACTGGGAGGTAAAGGGTTAACTTCCTCCTGGAATTGACAGCTTGAATGACAGACTGTCCTCTTCTCTAATTGGCCAGTGCTGACTGAGGGAAATATATGATCAGCTGAGGGGAGAGTCAGTTTGAATTTAGTTCAGTTTGGAGCTGTTCTATCAGGTAGAACCATTCTGAAGGCAGTCAGTTGGTTTCTGATAGAGTTTGGAGTCAGAGTGTCTGTTAGGAAAAGTCAGACAGATTCACCTGCTGAGTGAAAGAAAAAGACTCCTTGCCTTAACTGTATCATTTCTGTAACATGACCAGGAATTCAGTTTAATAACTCATAGTCTCAGTGTCAACATAAGCTGAAGTCTGTTTTACACAGACACCAGAACTGGGGGAGAGTTTTGGCAAGAGTGATTTGGATAGTGTGTGGAAAACCCCTTTCAAGCCAGAAAGGGAACAGGGTTCATTCCTGCCCAGTGCCCAAGAGGATTTAGCTCTCAGGAGGACCCTGGTCTGTTGTAAAGGGAAAATGGTCTTAGACATCTCAGGAAATATAGAGAGAAACTATAGCTTTAACAAAGGACTGAGTTAGGTCCACAAAGAAGTGACCAACTCCAGAAAATCTGAACTGAGGAAACATTGTTGCTGTAACTAATTTACTAAGTAAAAAACCTCTTACCGCTAAGAACTAAGAATACCTGAAATTAAGTTTTAATAACATCATTTTGCCTACTTAAATAAATGAATTCTGTACCATCTACAACTTGGACCTCAGCAATCTCCATCCCCGACTACACTGATTCAATCCCTAACTGTTGAATAAACTTGTTCTTTTGTTTTATTGTTGATTTGTCTCCAGTGCCATTTCAAAAGGGAAATAAGAAGAAGGCTCCTGCTTTTCCAGAGAAAGTTCCTTGGCCTGGGCTAAAAGCTGAACTATATTGTGTAGACAGGGTGGGACAGAAAGTCTTTTATAAACCATATTCATTTACATGCTACTAGGGGCTGCTCAATTGCAGCAGGGAACTAAAAAATCTGCCTCAGAGTGGGGAAAGTGACAGGGGCCCGTCATAGTTAGCTACCAATGAACTCAAGGGTGTTGGGATGGAAAGGATGTCTATCTGATTTTGGAAACCAAACAGTAATGGTTCCCAGTATCTGCTCAGAGATAAAGCCAGGGATCTCACTCAATATAAGACATTTTATATCTCTGTAGAGTACATAGCAGGGGCAGTGGTGGCTCAGAGGTTAAGACGCTGAGCTGCAGACTGGAAGGTCTTTAGTTCAGCAGTTTGAGACCCAAGTGCCGTGTGACAGAGTGAGCTCCCGTCTCTGGCCCCAGCTCCTGTCAACCTAGAAGTTTGAAAGCAAGAAAATGCAAGTAGATAAATAGGTACTGCTTTGGGGGGAAGGTAACAGCGTTCTGTGAGCCTTGGCGTTTAGTCATGCCAGCCACATGACCACAGAAATGTCTTTGGACAGCTTGGAAATGGAGATGAGCACCACCCCCTAGAGTTGGATTCAACTAGCTTTCGAGCAAGGGAAACCTTTACCTTTAACCTTTTTAGAGTACATAGCATATAAAATCACTTGTTCCAACGGGAGAAGTCAGGGTGCCTAAACAGAAGTATCTCATGGACTTGCTTACATCAGATCTGAGGGAGAAAATAAATTCAGCACTGAGAATTATGACCATTCCCAGAATGTAAAAAGGCTGATACTGTTGCATGTGGCTCTGATTTGGCTCAGAGCTGTGGTGCGGAAAGAGACGGTAGTTGGTCACCAACAGGAGACCACCTCTACCACTCTTAACCTAATAATAATTAAGTATTGTCAAGTTGCAACTGACTTATTGTGACTGCTCATGGGGTTTTCAAGGCAAGACATGAGCCTTCGTCTGCAGAGCCTTCTTTGGTGGTCTCCCACCTGAGTACCAACCAAGGCCAATTCTGCTGAGTTTCCAAGCCCTGATGAGAGCCAGCTAGTCTGGGGTATTCAGGCCGCAACATTATTAACCTAGAGAAGGATAAAAAAGATGGGCACTCTCTCTTGTCTTTTTTCCTTCTAATGGCAGTAACAATGTGACCCAGTGTTGACTGGTGCCGCCATAAAGGAATGGAAGGATTAACATGATCATAGATTTCCTAGCATCACATCTGTTTTGACCCTCATTCTGAAGATGCAAAGGAATGGCAACAAACTGTGGCAAGCACAGTGTGCTTTCACTCCTAACAAATGTTCAATAGAGTCAGCACTGATAATCTAGCAGACAGGATTCCCACGATGTATACTCAGCCATGTTAAAAGTGTTCATCATCAAATGCTACAGCAGGTGCAAAGCCTGTAACTATGTACAAGGAACTCTGGATCAGAAGGGGAAAAGATCTGTTTACTTGTTTTAAGGCAGGGGTCCCCAACATTTTTAAGCCTGCAAGCACCTTTGGAATTCCAACACAGGGTGGTAGGCGCAACCACAAAATGGATGCCAAAAGAAGTGGAGCCAAACATTTCAGGCAGAAGCTCTGTTTAATAGAATGCCTTTAAAAATGAACATATTGCTTCAAAAAATTTCTTGCATATGCATATTCTTGCATACTGGGTTGTTTTTTTAAAAAAATCCACACAGCCAATCAGAGGTCCTGCTGAGTAAAAGACCCATCTGGCCCTGCCCACTTTCTAAAAGCACTTGTTGGCTGCCAGGAAAACTGTCTGTATTCAGAAATTCAAGTAAAAGTATGGAAAAAAATAGGGAGAATGGGAGGCATACGAAAACATGATTCTCTCACCCACCCCCATGTATGCTGTATATGTTTGAACAACTTGTAGATGGAAAAATTAATGTAGTTATTTCAGTTTGCCCTTGCAATTCCTCAACATTTTTACAATATACCCCTTTTAAAGTCCCAATTCTAGGCAAATTTACTAGGAAGGAAGCAAAAAGCAATTGTATCATTGAAGCTTATTTCCCTAGTAAGTATGCACAGAATCATTTAAAATGCAATATTGGAACAAATCAGTTCTACAAGCAGTTTAATTTTTATTTATACTCATGGAATTTTATACTTTCCTGCGCATTATTTCACAAAACACATACAATCCTATAAAAAGCATTATTTATTTAACACTGACAACACTGTGAATTTAGTTATATATACCCACTACATTTTCATCTTACACTATATATGTAAATAAACCAATATGCACCTTTACCTCTTTTCCATTCAGAACTAATCCACAGAACAACCAGTAAAGCGGCATGAGATCCATTTTTCTAATCAAATGGAAGTAACTCTTTACCAGCAAATCCTTGTTTCAGGAAATCCTGGCAGCAGCACAGTTCCTTTTAACAGACAGACGTGCTGCCTACATTTCCTTCCCCACACTCACACTCTGCTAAATGGAAACCTTGACTTCTGAACAATGTATAAGTGGTTTTGCCATGTGATATATAACCAAAAGCTCAGAGTCATGGGATGGTCTAAGAAATGGCTGCTCCATTTAACTGTGGAAAGGTTTCCTCCTGTTACTGGAACAGGAAATAGTCATTCTGATCAATGATTAAGGAATTACCATTACACAAATCCTCTCCTCAGACTAAGAACAATCTATTCCATGCAGCTAGAGTTTCCTGAGGTTACTATTCTTTTTTAAAAAGAGAAAGATTGATTAAAAAACAGGAAAGATAAGAAATGAAATTTCTACATTTTAATCTGCTGTGGTGGGGGAAGCCCACAGCATTGCCTAGAAAATGAGTCAGCTATCCCATCCTGCAGAAATTCTACTATATCACTCCTGCCTGCCATCAAAGTTTGGTGTCCAAACTCCTGGCATATTGCCTTGGTTTATGGAGTAAACTCGAGGCTGACAACTCTAGGTTGTGAAATTCCTGGAGATTTATGGGTGGTACCTCAGGAAGGGAGGGACCTCAGTGGAAGATAAGGACATAGAGTCCACCCTCCAAAGCAGCTATTTTCTCCAGGGGACCTAATCTGGAGATCAGTTGTAATTCCAGCCCCATGGCAAAACACTAGCACCGTAACTCTACAAGGGAGCCATATTATTGGGCAGTAATTTTCTATGTGTCACATCACCTGCTCTATAGCAAGGGAAGAGCAGTTTTCACAATACTGTTCCAGCTACTTCATAAATGAGTTAGGAGCAAACTGAATATTATGGGGAAAAAATCTTGATGAAAGAAGTAGAGAATTAAGAAATAACTGAAATAGTTCAGAATTTTGGAAAAACATGCTGTGAAATATTTCTCTTTTGAAATGAGATACTTTTCACTCAAATATGTAAAATGATATTGACACAAGACATTAGACAAATATAAGTCTTATGTATTACATAGCTTTATACAATGTTCTGCTACTACAACATGTGTGTGTTTTTATTTTCAATTTAGATTTTTTTCTCTACCTCTCAGATGGCAAAAACTGCTCTATGAATATTGCAGAAACAACAGCTGTATTTTACAAGGAATGAAATATGCACAAAGCACACCGCCCTTTTCCACTAACCCTAGAATGAGGGTATTTATACTTTACCACCTCTATGCTCCCTCTAACTGCTTCATCAAGATTTTAAATTCCTGTACTATATATCATGCTTCTGCTTTGTTATAAACAAAGAGCCATAAGTCTGTAGCTCTGAGTTTAAGTATTACTGAAGTGAAAATATATACAGCACATTGGTTTAAAATAACTAAGGAAATTTACAGTTTTAGCATTTAGCTCCTTAAACATTATTTATTTCTTCACCAAGGGAAAAAAACCCTCCCTTCCTTTGCATGCATTCTTTTTAAAGTAAACTTGCTCTTAAGAAGACTGGATACTATCTGAAATACCAAGGCTTTCAAAGTTTTATTCTATCTCTTCCTTTTGAACCATGTTCTGTTTGAGAAACTAATGCAATAAATGTAATTACAATAAAAGTAGCACAGTTCTGTTGATATCATAATTTTCAATAATTCTTTCCCATCTTTTCCCCCCACCAGCAACCTAGTGTAAGAAACAGCTGTGATCCAGCATGATTATGTGACACTGTGTTTACTAATGGACATCAACTTCATTTCGAAGTTTCGAAGACAAGCCAGCACTGTCTATTCCTGACTACAAACTAATGAAAATATTCTGAGCATTCACACCTGAACCAAAGTGTAATGTAACACAATCTGACCTACAAAATTAAACATCCAATTGCATTACTAACATACAAAATCAAATATATGATTGCAATACTAAATACAGTCTCCATCCATTAGTTTCATCTGAGGTTTCTTTAAAAACACACAGCATTTTCAAAAATTGACAGATAATTAATAGCTTCATTACACAGTTTACTCACCTAGTGCAGGATGATGCTATAGGCTAGAAGCGGGGGGGGGGAGAGAAAAAAAGAATTAAAATTTCTTTTAATAACTCCACATTGATTATGCATATCTACTGTACTTTACATGTAAGTCTTTATCTCCAATTTAACCACTTTGGTGAGATATTTTTGTAAGAAATGCTCATACAGAGTCATCTCATTTTAGAATAGGAACATGTACAGGAAGGAGGCCAAAATGGAGTACCAGTAAGGAAGTGATAGTAGGAGTGGTACTCCCACCTTCTCCTCCAAGCCCTCTGAGAAAGACAATACCAGTAAGAAATTTAAGTTACTGTGCCCCTGCTGTACAAGACAATATCTGATAACCAAGTTCAGCATATTCATTTGAAGGTAGCCTTTGATTCCAGGTAGAAAAGAATACATGAGGGGAGGATGTTCTGGGATTGCTTCTATGCGCTCCACATCCAGCCTCTACACATTCACAGCATCACATGTACAGTAGTTTACACACTGACATCCCCTACAAGCAATCTGTACCCTACAAAAATGAAGTATACCAAACAGAGGTACACTGCTGTACAAACAAATATCATGTATATACATAAGTTGGAGAGGCAGTAAAGCAAGTGTAGAACCCCAATTACACACACACACCGCACATAATATGACCAATGAAAAAATCCAAGATGAGGTATAGAATAGACTAGATCTAAGAACCACAACTAGTTCCACATGCCCAAGGATGCACTGGAATTGTTTCTCCACCAGCAGCTGCCCATGCCACATAATCAGCCTATTTTATAACACAAAGAGTTTCACATGTAGTTTGTGATATGAATGGGGATCTAACATTCAAAGGAAAAATCCTAAACTCCTACTGGGTAAGCCCAATGGTTTTGATTGTAGCCTGTGATTTCTGTTATAAAACATTGCTGGCGCAGAGCTTAGTAGGAAGAGGCCCTGCAGAGGTCCACAACAAACACACCACACAATAATTTTGGAATAAAAAAGAGGCCACAGCTTTTATTGATTACAGACCAAGGAGCATTGGTGAAGCATGGGGGTGGATCCTGAAAAATCGAGTGACCCGCCTGCCGCCCGATAACCACGTCCTTCAGCTCATCTGCTGAGGGAAAAACCCGGGAGTGACAAATACTACTGGTATCACAAGGGCGACTGCCTCTGCGTGGTACCAATTTGACACCTGGGGTGAGCCTGGGCACAGCCCCCGAGATGGGCCTACTGCGTGTTGGCTCAAACTCCCAGACCCCTTAAGGGGATCCCCAAAAAGGGGGAGGTGGACATGCAGGCCCGTCTCCTGAAAAGGATCCACCCCAGATGTGCAAAACCACCAGCTGTGACAGCAAAGAACTTAGAAAACCTTTTAAACCCAGGGAGGGTGGGTGGGGATCCGACGAAAATCACACTGCCACACTTCACTAGCAGTGCTGCTTAATTTTTCCCAAACAGGCTCTACGTCATCACTGCATACAGCCCACCAAATTCAAAGAGACCAATCAGCTGTTCCCCCCCAGCTAGCGTGGAGCCAGCCAATGCGGTTGCCCCAGTTTCCCACCTCTGCTGGCTGTTTGCCCGATGGGGGGGGGGGAGAAGACCTCCTCCAGCCCTCCGTCTGCCCACGCAGGAATCTGGCCTTTTGGGTTAGTCTCGGCCGCGTTTCATGATTTAGGGACAGCCATGACTTTGTTGGAAGTGTGTGTGTGTGTATGACAACAATATAGAAAATGACACAAAAATGGGTATCAATTTAAGTAGTATTACTAATAGTAAATATACCAGTAAAAATATGCAGTGAAAACTGGGTAGGTGACTTGTTACAGTCATAACTAGCAACTACATTTGTTAGAGACAGTTCACCCATGTATGTTTATCTTCTCCATGCCACCTCCCATCTATAAAACGATAAAATGAGCTTGCATTTCTAATATAAATCAAGGACTAATTCACTTTACTTTTATGGTATAATTTCATGTTTACAGTCTCCTAGTAAGACTTTGAAAAGGAACTAAAAATTACTTCTCACAAGAGAGTACAGAAGGTTTTCATGTGCACAGTTTCTCATAAAACATACATTCATGTTCAAAACATGTGCTTCCAGTAATTCTGGATAACTTGCATAATAATAACTGCCACTGACTGCTTCTCAATGATATGCATTATTTTCAGGCCAGAAATGATAAACACACACACACACTTCAAACTTTGCATGCATACTGTTGAGCTCTTCCAGCCTACAGCACAGTGTCACACCAGTATAGGAGCACTTGGACTTCCTGTAACTCAAGGAAGTTCAAAAGTAGCAGTTATTTTACAAAGGAATTTCAAAGAGAGATTAGAAAGAGAGACCGCTGAATTGCAAATGATAATGAAGCTCCAGACAATGCATCCACCTAGCCCTGACCTGGATAGCCCAGGCAAGCTTGTCATATCTCAGAAGCTAAGCAGGCCTGACCCTGGCAAGTACTTGGAAGAGTGACCTCCAAGGAATACCAGGACTGGGACACAGAGGCAGGTAATATCAAAACCACCTCTCTGAAACATCCTAAACCCACTAGAGGTCACCAGAAATCACCATGACTTCCAGGCTCGCAAGCACACACACACAATACAAAACAAAATACACACAAAGTACAGAAAAAGACATGCTTTCACCTGGATTAAATCAAGAGCTAGGTTGCCTATCTCATTACCAATGCTGATTTCTCCATGCCTACTTCCTCTCTGCATATCACATCTAATCCAATCACACCTTCTATTGTCATTTGCCTGCTAATGTCATTTGGCATCTGAAATCACTCTGCTTTCCAATATATAGGACAGACGGACTCACATTCTAGCTGTATCAAAGAAGTGTGCAGCAGCAGCTCATGAAAGCTTGTACCGTACCACAAATTTTGTTAGTCTTTAAGGTGCTACTGGACTCTTACTGTTTTTTCTGTAACTGAGCTTGTGTTGATTTCCACTCTAGGGATATACAAATATGCCCTCTTTCGGTTTTGGATGTGGAGGTGACTCTTCTCTTTCCAGTCATTTTCATTGTTGGTATTTAACACCATCTTTTGAAAAAATTAATATTTTATTCTTACAGCTACTAAAGCATTCCCAGATAGTATACTGCATAGCAACATAGAGAATGTTCTGTTCATCTGCAAAATAGGATTCAAACACATAATGGTTGCTGGTAATCACTTCTGATGAAGTTGTCCATCGAAACAAAGTTGAAGCCGGACTCTTCGTAATTTGTTGATACTATTGGACTGTAAATTGTTGGGAAACTGTTGACACTGTGAACTGTTGGTTTGTAATGTTGTATGTTTTATAAACATATTTCCAATTGCACATTTGATGTGTTTACTATTCTAATACATATTTTTTGCATATGATAGCAACTTTCCCAGTTTGTGTTTTTTGATTTATATATACTGGGAGGTTTCTGCTGTGTTGTTATTTAAAACACTATCGAGCAGAGCACTATATGAACACAGATGTCATTATAACAGATTTAGAGATTTTAAGAACTTCTTCTCTAACCAGATGCAAAAGGACTGGCTTGCTCCTAATATAAACTCCTAAGTGACATTGAGAGAGCAATTTGCAAGCAAAATTCAGAAGGCTTTTGCATCTGGTTAGAGAAGAGGTTCAGGACTGGCTTGCTCCTTAAGTGTTATTGAGAAGTAAGTTCTAATATCCTTAATATTCAATAATATTAAAAATTATTCACTTCCATTCAGCTTTGCGTTATGTCTCCTTTCAATAACCATGCTTTATTCTAGGATGATAATTCTGAAGAAAATAGAAATTTGCAGAGAGCATTTTGCCAGTCAAATTCAGAATGCTTTTGCATCTGTTTAGAGAAGAGGTTAAGGACTGGATTGCTCCTAATATAAACACTGAATTGTAACAAGAGGCTGATAACTTTGAAGAAAACAGGAATACTTCTGAGGAAGACTTTGATGAAATGAGCCTACATCTGGGTGCTCATTGTAACATCATAAGGATTGACTTCTCTTTGTAATATTGTAAGGAAGTACTTCTCTATAATGTGACAAAAGATTTATATGATCATTGTAAAAAGTTTTACTTATCACCTTAGCCAGCATATCACAGTGTTTGTTTGTTATATTCTCAGATCAGGCAAAGGTTTTCTACTATCTATATTCAGCAAGAGTGAATAGTTCTTGGAGATCAAGCTACGATTATTATTTAAAGAACCCTGAAGAATAAGTTTAAACTCTGTTAAAAGTGTAGTCCTTATGTTTTCCAATTTTAAATGATCACAAAGCCTGTAGATAAAGAAACCATGGTATTGAACTACCCAGGTCCCTGCCACACGAGGGGAAAAAAGGATGCGCAAAGTGCAGCTTTTAAAAGCCGCACCAAAATAGGCACGCGACGGTGGGATCATACAGATCCCGTGAGCCGCCGCACAATTGCTCCTCGGCACGATCAGATGCCGGGGAGACTGGGGAGAAAGCGACGGGAGGCTGCTGAGCTGTGCATGTCTGAGCATGTGCAGTTCGGCCAGGACCCGGGGATGCGCCGGCAGAAGGACGCGCCGGTGATCCCACGGCTGCGCTTGCCGCGGCCGTTCCGGTAAGACCACCTCTGGAGGTGGTTTATTTTTAATGCAGTTTTTCGGCTGGAAGGGCCGGATCAGGGACAGGTGAGCAACGTTTCCCAGATGTTGTGGTGGGATCGCGCCCATTTGCTCTGCCCCCGATCCGTCCCTCTCCCGGCCCAAAATCTTTCGTGTGACCGGGGCCCCAGTTTATCTTCCAGTTTAACTTTATCCAGAAGACCACCTTTGGAAGCAATGTCCATTAGCCCGGTAATATTGGATTCATTCATGTCATGTTTTAAAGAGGTTATAATTCTTCCTCACAGAGACCCGTACACTTGATAGAAATGAGAAATCGGTTATATTGAACCTGTTTAGGCCTAAATCGCAATTTATTCCAAATGATGTCTGGAAGATTTTTTGGATAGATGCATTCAGCCTGAATTATGACCCAGCCTAAGGGATTCTCTGTCCTTAACATCTTTATAACATTAGATAACTTTATAGACTTATAGTAAAGGCACAAATTTGGAAAATTCATATCTCCCTTAGTTTGTCTACACACCGTATTTAGAGCTATACGTGCTTTCTTGTTTGCCCACATAAATTTGTTTAAAATATTCTGCCCATTTTTTTAAAGTCTTAAATGAAATTTCAACTGGAATCACCAGAAAATAAAAAATTAATTTGGTAAGTAAGAAAAATGTAATAAGATTATACCTATCAATCCACGATAAAGACCTAGTTCTTCCCATTTTTGATTAATTGAATGGAGTCCTGGAGAAGAATATTACGGTTACGCTTCAACAGATCTTGCAGATTAATTGGTATCTTAATACCAAGGTAAAGAAAGGAGGTTGTGACCCATTGAAATGAGTTCTTTTTAAGCATGTTAGATGTGTGGATTGGCCTGTTAATAGGATATAATTTTGATTCAGAATCATTCATTTTCAAACCAGCTACCCAACTAAAAGCATCCAAAGTCTCCTGAAGGGCGGAAAAAGATAAAGCAAGAGACTATCAGCAAAAAGACCATGCTTCTCTGTCTCCAATCTTGATATGTTGGTATTATTTTTAATTGCAGCAGCTAGCTGTTTCATCACCAAAGCAAAGAGGAGAGGAGATATGGGCAACCTTGATGTGTGCCTCTTTTTAAGATAATTTTGTCTGAGTACACATTATTGAGCTTTAGTTTTGTGTGTGGCTCCACATAAATGGCTTCAATTGTCTTCAGAAAGGCACTACCAAAATCCATATGGTTCAAATATCCCGTTGTACAAGAAAGGCAATAAAGAAGACCCTAATAATTATAGACACATAAGCCTGCTCAGCATAGTGAGCAAACTTTATGCAAAACATCTATTATGGAAACTCAGAGACTGGTTAGAAAATGATTTCTGTATGGCGGACGAACAAGCTGGATTTAGAAAACGTTGCAGCACATTAGACCATTGTATTGTTTTGGACCACCTGATCGCCAAATGTTCATCTAAGTCAAGTGTATCCCTTTATGCGTCCTTTCTTGACCTTAAATCAGCCCTCGACACAATCTCTAGAGTTAGTTTATGGGATAAATTAAGCTCTACCAATATCGACAGGCGCCTACTCTTTCTTAATGTACAGTGCCTTTACAATCAGACTTCGATACAGGTAAAATATACCCCCCAAGGGCACCTGACAGATCCCATTAGTACAGACAAAGGGGTCAAACAGGGTTGTCTTTTGGCCCCCCTTCTTTTTAACTTTTATATTAATGACCTGGTGGTTTACATTAACAAGCCAGAGTGTCATCCTCCAAAATTTGGTAACAAACATGTTGGTGTTCTTCTATATGCTGATGATGTGGTTCTTCTGTCAAGAACTCCTATAGGCCTTAGAAGAGCACTTAAATTGTTTTCTGAATATTGTAATGACAACAGATTAGAGATAAATTACGCTAAAACCAAGGTAATGGTTTTTGCTAAAAGGTCACCAAAATCTTGCCACTGGACTCTGAATTCCTCCTCTACAGAACAGGTTTCTAGTTCTAACTATCTGGGGGTTTTGTTCCAGGAATATGGCTCAAGATCTAGCAATATAAGCAGGGTAACACTAAAGGCTAGCAGGAGTGCTGTGGCTATTCAGAAATTTTATTGGCATAAAGGGAATAATAGCAGCCCTCCATTTGTTCATGGCCAAATCTCTTAGCCAACTCACTTTTGGTTCCCCCCTTTAATATCACTTCAAATTTTTTAAAACTGGAGGCCGTTCAATCTAAGTTTCTAAGAACAGTTGTCCAAGTTCCCCCTGGTACTTCAAATGCCTTGATCAGAATAGAAACAGGCATGATCCCAGTGGAGGCAAGGGTTTGGATGCTGGCCATTCAATACTGGCTGAAACTTTCATTTTTTCCTAGAGGGTTGGCAATTTTCCAGGATACCTTTGGCTAAGGGTCATCAGGAAAAAACTTTCTCAACTTGGCCTCTCAAAACAATTTCTTAGCTCTCTCACATACAACAAAGCGAGAGAGTTAGTGAGACAGATAATCCAGGACATAGCGAGACAGGAGGATTTTAATAACTCATGCAAATGGTGAGCCCTCTTAGAACCTATGCCCTATCCTTTTTATTTAGAAAATCATGAGTAAAGGAGAACGTTTATCCTCATGAGGTGGGATACCCTTCCTTCAGCGGTTACAGAGGGGAGGTTTAATAAAAAAAAAAACCTCGCTGATTGTATCTGTCGCTGCTGCAATGACGGAATGGAAACCTGAATGCATGTTACATATGACTGCATGGCATATAGCCACTTTCGTGATATTCTCCCACTATCTACAACTACTCTATTCTCAACTAGTCAAAAGATGCAATTGCTGAAGAACCTCTTAGAAAGTAGGTGCCCCAAGGTTACAGCTAAACGTGCCAAATTTGGCTGGTTAGCTGTAAGGAATAGAAAGCTGCTAGTGAAAGACAGATGTAATTTGTTATAGGACTTAACATGTTTTACATGCATGCTCTATTTGATATTCATTTTATATATTTCATTTATGCTTGTGGTTGTATGAGTTTAGTTTGAGTTAGTTTGACTGTTGTATTAGAGTGCTGGCTTTTTGCTGTGAATAAATTTATCATATGGTTCAAAAGAGCTTTTAATAAGGGGATATCCAAAGTATTGAGCTCCTTGTCGATGACCAAAGACAGTGATGCCACTTTATATTTTTTTGAATTTGGAATGTGCAATAATATTCAGAGTTTTATAAATATTATCTGTGATATCTCTACCAAGCATAAAAACTACTTGATCTGTTGAGCTATACAATGCTATTAAGGTATTTAAACATCTAGCTAGAGTAGCAGTAAATATTTTAAAATCCTACTTCAGCAGTGATATAGGTTGGTATGATGCCAGCGAGGTCAAGTCTTTGTCCTGTTTAGGGATCACCACAACAGTTGCTTGCAACCAAGATGGAGGTAATAAGCTAGTTTTTAAAATATGATTACAAGCATTAGTAAGCAGACCAACTAAAACTGGGTAAAAAAAAATGTAAAATACTGAGGGATACCCATCAGGCCCTGGAGTTTTATTATTGTTTAAAGATTTTTGTATCAATGACTTCCTGAGTTGTGAAGGGCTTGTCTAGAAAAAATTATGAACCTCTGTTAATCTTTTGGTGAAATGGTATGACAAAAAGAATCCTCTATTGCATTTGGAGTGGACAGTGTGGAACTATGAAGAGTATGAAAATACTCCCAGAATATCTGTGTGTTTTTTAAGAATTAGTTTGCAATATACCCTCATCACATAGTAATGAAACAGTTTTGGCTTGGGATTTGTCTTTGACACCCCAGGCAAGTAATCTTAGAGTTTTAGGAGAAATTTGCCAGTATTTTTGTTTTAAATATAAAGGGTTCTTTTGAATTTGGGTTGTAAAGACTCTAGCAATCTACACTCTGCTAATAATTTATTAAAGATCCTTTTGCCAACCCTTTCTTTATTAATTTTTTCTAGGGCACTGATTTTGTCTAGTAATTCCTTTCTCAATGTATTTCTTTATTTTTTCAAGGAACATATTTTTTTCTGTTGTTTCTCTTGAATCTTTTGGAGTTCTCTATTCTCCTCTTGTTAAAGCCAGCACCATAGCACAATCTGCCATTTTTGTTACCTCAGAGAGTGTTTCTTTGGTTTTGTTAAGTTAACTGTTATTTCTGACTTCACTTCAGTAAGCACTGCCATTAGGTCCTGTTTAGTAATAGCAGCCAGAGTTGTTCCACCCTGTTTGGTTTCGGCAACATCTTCTGATTTGTTTAACTGTCACCTCTCTGAGTCTATGTCAATTCCTACAGCTTTACGAAACAAAAAACAATAACAAAGCACCCTACCTTATTCTTATTTTGTATCCTGTCTACCTCACAAGTTAGTTTGGTTCAACTTGGTGTCCCTAAATAAAAATGAAGAAAGGGGGAATGAGATGGAGAAGAGAAGCAGTTACATGTTAGGCACTACGCCACACCCCTGTATTTGACACCATCTTGATACTTTTTTTACATTATACATGCAATTTAAAACGCAAAAACATAGAAAATGAATTAATATTAATTAAAAAAAACAACTTGGCATGAGGAAACAGAAAATGGCATGAAAATAAAGACTTATGATTAATGTGGGAGAAGTGAAATCAAAACGGGAATTTTCAAGTTGAACCTGTAGGAACTAGAAATTTGACTGCATTTTTTGGATTTACTTCTGTCTTGTGGACATACCTCCTTGGATGTTATTTACCTCTGTGCCCTGCTTTGAACCTTTCCAATACACAATGGAGTCAAACAAAAATATTAGTTTCCTCTTTCTATTGTGTTAAATCCTGTTAGAATACACAAGGTCTATAGTGCAGCCTTATGAAGAAGATCAGAAGATCACCCTATAGAAGACATCTGAAGGACTGCTAGTTAACATAGCTAGATTAGGGACCTCCCACATTTTCAAATTATGTCCTTCCTATCTCCTGATTGGCTCTTCTGGAGACTTCCTGCTCCTGCAGAATTTCTGTTGCTCTTTGTTCCTCCTTCAGCAGTTCGACTGGTTGTTTTAGACTCTCTCTGAATGTTCTATAATAGTTTGTTCTTCTATAATAAACCTACTTATTTTTTTCTAAACAGTCAGTGCTCCACTTCCTTTGTATAGTTACACTCTGCCAACAAATCCATTAGATTAATTTTAATCAGTTTGAATTTGAGTAGCTCCAATCTTGGGAAAACAGTCACTATTCCAGTTAAAATATTAGAGAGCAACAACTCTTAAAAACAAAATCAAACTGTGTCAGTCCTCGTTTGCAGGCAGCCAATAACAAAAAATAGAACAAGAAATTAGGTCACAAAGCACTGCAGAGAAAGAGCTATGAATCCAGACACTAACATAGGTTATTTCATAATCTGAAGCTATCTACTTATTTTGTCCTCAATTTTAGTAGGATTTCATCCATCTTGGAGGATATGCACTGTACAGCTTCTGATTCAAACATTTCAGTTGATTATGTTGCACATCAACTAAAACTGATTTAATAGTCATTCTGCATTATGAAGATTAACAAGCTGCAAATACTTCCACTAACCACTGAATTCAATAAAACTAATTAGTTTTTCCTTTACACACTGACACAGCTGCCCTCATTACCTATGCTCTCCTAACTCCCAATACTACCCTCCCCATTTTATCAAATCCCTGTCACTGACCTTCAATTTGGAGGTGTAAACTGCCAATGTAAACAATTACAAAAGCAATTTTGCAGACAATTATGCAGACCAAAACAATTTAGGTACAATCATACAATTACAGCTGATTGAAACGTAAGATACGAAAATAGCTCCATATTGTTTTCAACAACATATATAGCTTAAAATTTGAACTGAAAAGGAAATACGGTTGTAAAGTTTCAGTACTGAGATGCTTATCAGCAAACTCATTTTTTTTCTTTGCAAAGGATAACCCTAAACTGCTATATGTATTATCTGCCCAGTCTTCACATTTTGAAGTGCAGTATCACTCTCCCTTACACACACACAAAACAGAAAGAAATGAAGGAAGTCATTACTGAATTTCCTGGTTCCTAACAGATGTTTCCTGGAAAGGTAATATTCAGTGAGTCACTATGGTAAGAAGCTATATAGAAAAAGTTGTGACATTTAACCTAGTGGTCAAGTGTCTACAGAATGCCCTTGCAGACAATGAATTCTGCACTTAGTTCAATTACTTGGCTCAATGCACCCCTGTATATTAATCCATTTTGGTTCTCCACACAGTAACAGCATTTATCATCATCACACTCAAGACCAATTCAAAGATTATAGCCTTGGAGGAAAAAAAGGGTTGTATCTGGCAGCCCTCTGGCATTAAAATGCCATTTGCACTTACATTGGCACACAGGGAGAGCAGCTTTCAAAAAGCTGAATAGGGCACCTGAAGCATCACTACAGATAATGATCTCCACAAGTGCCATTGTGCCATTTAAAGCAGCCTTTAGAAATGGCTTTCCAAGATGTAATAAAGCCTCATTTTCCAGGAAAAGAGATAATAAAGTCTTTTTCTACAAAGACAGTAATATGTGGTAAAGAGAGATACACACATTGACTTTTAAACTACAGGATACTTCTACAAATACAATTGCTTCCATATAAGACTTCTGTGACAGCACAGAAAAGCAGGCTTTTAAAAATGCTGCTTGGTACAGAGACTCAGGGAGGTTAGGAGTTAATCTTCCATGGAGAAAAGAGCTTAGGTGACTGGCTGCTCTGCTCACTCTCTGATTGGCCAGCATCGGCTGAGAGAGGAAATAAAACAGCTGATCTGGAGGGAAAAGAGGTCTTTCGCCTTTGGTCTTTTGCAAATTGGTCTTTTGCCTTTTGATCTTTCTAAGGTCTGGATCAGTAGCCAGAGGGTTTGGCTTCTGAGGGAAGAGACATTTGGGAGTCAGAAAAGTATTTCTACAGAGAGATGAGAAACCCCAATGTCTCAGAGATATTAAAACTGCTCAGTCAGAAAAGCTACAGAACAGCTTTATACAGACAAAGGATATTGGAGAAGGATTTGGCAGAAGGTCTGGGTAGTTACATACAAGCCAAATAGGGGGAGGGGGAGGAGATTGGATTTATACCCCGCCCTTCACTATCCAAAGGTGTCTCAGAGCAGCCTACAAACTTCTTTCCCTTCCCCTCCCCACAACAGACACCCTGTGAGGTAGGTGGGGCGGAGAGACAGAACAGCTCTTTTTCAAGAACAGCTCTTATCAGAGCTAAGGCTTGCCCAAGGTCATCCAGCCAGGTGAAAGTGGAGGAGTGGAGAATCAAACCCGGTTTTCCCAGATTAGAGTTCGCGCACTTAACCACTACACCAAACTGGCTCTCAATAGTAAATAGTAAATAGTAAACGGAGTTACTGCTTCTTAGGGACAAGGAGAATAACTTCCTGCCAGTGAAAGGGGTTGGGAAGAGAACCCTGGGCTGTGATAAAGGGGAGAAGCTTAGACACTTCAGGAGCTAGTGAAAAGCTGTATTATCTAAAGGAAAACCTAGTACTCTGAAGGAAGAAATCTAGAAACATCAATAAATATATTAAACAAAGTACCTCTCAAAGAAAGAAGTAGAAAGCCTTGAAACAAAACTACAAATACACTCTCTTGAATGTTCTAAGAATTCAACTCCGTATATATTAGAACATTTTTACCTCAGCAATCTCAAAACCCTGACTATTCCTATTATTCATATATTCCCTGCCTATTTAATAAAATCTTTATTCTGTTTTTGAAAGTTAATTTGCCTCATGTGCCATTTCTCAAGGGTTTAAAGAAAACTGGACAGCTCCTGTATTTTCAGTAGAGTTCCTGAGCTGAGAAAAAGCCTAAACTAAATATCTAAACATAGGGACAGTCAAATCTTTTATGACAAAGAATATATACATGCTACTGTAGGGCAACTCAGTCACTGAGGGGAACCAAAGATTTAGCAGGAAAAATCTGCCAGACAGTTGGGGAAATACAGGGGTTTGTCATAACTTCAATAACACATTTCTCAATAATTTTAAAAAAATCATTTCATATTGCCCCATACGGTCCATAATGACTCCAGATATATAATGAAAATGGCTAAATACCTGACTTATCTGGATATGCCACCCTATAGAAGAGCTCTTACCCTGCCTCATTTTCCGGTTTTCCCCTGTAAGGTTTTAGAAGGAATATATAGAAAGATATGCTCTATGGGAGAAGTGGAATTGATGTTCCACATGTTCTTTCGCTGTCCTTTTCATCAGGTTTATAGGGATAAGCTTATTGCCCCCCTCTTGGATAGACCAGCACTTGATGCAGATAGTGCTGATCTAGAGAGACTTTTGATAGAGGAGAATCAGCAGATCTCCAGACAAATAGTAAAATTCTGCTGGCAACTGGTAAAATTTCACAATATGAAGCAGATCAAGTAGAATCCTCATTTACCTTTTGTATGACTCATAAGTAGTTTAGTTTTAAACATCTTATAATTATTTTGTTATAATGGACAGTTAAACTTTTCTCCTTTTAATTTTTTAATGATTTTAAGGTTATATGTTTAGAGCTGAAAGCTAATTTGCTTGTATTTAACAAACATGTATTATTTTGATAAATGGTCTTTGACTGCAAATAAACTTCATTCATTCATTCATTGCCCCATACCATAGCAGACCTTTGTGTTACTATGGCCCCAGTCACAAGGGCTGGAAAATGCGGGGGGGGAAGTGTGGCTGTTTGCCCGATTAGACATCCCGTCGAGGTCCCGTGGTTAGGCCGTTAGGTGCTAATCACACGGCTATTCTGCAGTGTGGCAAAGAAGCGGCGTGGCGTGATCACACCGGCAATCACTAGGCGCCGCTTATGTGGCAAACAGGATTTGTTTTTCTCTCACCAAAGTTTGCACATGTGCATGATCATTTGTGCGCATCCTGTGGAGACTTTTTTAAAAAAACATCCGGTTTGCAACGGGACATGGGCGGGCGCCGGATGCCACGGGATTCCAGCGGAAACACGATCAGATGCCCACCCTTGCCCCGAATTTTCCAGAAACTAGTACATTGTATGTGGTGGTTTTTTACTCTGCATCTTCGGCAACAAGCCACGGGTTAGCCACGGGTGCACTATGCTTCCCAGATGTTGCGGTGTGATCACGCCCGGAAAATCCGCCTATCATCCGTGTCTCCAGCGTGGCAACTTCTCCGTGTGAACGGGGCCTATATTTTCTGTTCAAAGTTGGTAACAAACTATTAAAATTGAAGAATGTACATGCTGGGGTTGCTGAGTCATATTTTGTAAAACGCAAGGACATCCCTAGGGTTGCCAGACGGCAGCTTGCAACCCTCTGGAAAAATTGGAGGGCAGGTCTTAGAAATCAGAAGTTATGTCTATGGATGCTCCAGCCCTTACAAAAACTCTATGGTTTTACCAATCCATTCCCCTCCCTCCATTTCCTCAGCCAGTGGGTGAAGAATCGGGTGGCAGGGCATCCCTAATTTCGAGGCTTAACTGATGTTCTGTGAGTGAAGAAACTATCCCCTAAAATAAAGATGGCTCGTATTCTTCAGGTTATTCACTTTATTCACCACACAGTATCAGAGGGGATGAGAATGCCAGCACTATCAGCAAGCAATAAGGGCCTTCATAGTTGTGGAACACATCCGTTTAAGGCAATACAAACCATTTTGAAAGAAAGAAACATATGCCATTAAATGGCAACAATGCCCTTCTGTTCTCTACATAGGGCAAACAGGTCAAACCCTACTCCAAAGAATAAATGGACACAAATCTGACGTCAAGAATCACAAGACTGAGAAACCTGTAGGAGGAGAACATTTCAACCTTCCAGGACATTCGATGGGTGACCACAAAGTGGCTGTTTTATTGCAAAGGAACTTCATGAACAGACTGGAAAGGGAAATTGCTGAATTACAAGTTATTACAACACTCAGAACAAAAAAAACCCCCTCCGAACTTAACAAGGATTTTGGTTTCTCATCTCACTACATATGCTAATCTCATTCAGTTCTTACATTTGTATTCTCACCAAGAAGGGCTATACATCCTCTTAATTTTTATTGTATTTCTTATTTGGAATAGGAGATTAGAATGGTGATTGTAATGTAATGTAATTTGGAATGGTAGATTGGAATGAATTTCTCTGGTCTGGTGAGAGGAGACATAACACTGCACAACCTTAAGAAAAGTATGCTGTTAGTTACCTCCATGCTTGAGAGAAGGATGGAACATAACAGCAGGTCTCAGTTAATTACTGTCAACATTCCACAACTAAGAAGGGGACATTTTTGTATCAATCTATGATTTTGATATATTTATTTGCTTCACTATATTCCCTCTTCTCCCCCCCCCACAATGAAATCCAAACAAATGGTGACCATATAAACTAAACTTGTTATTCCTGTTTGGTCCTTGCATCTGTTAAACATCTTTATTATGTTGTATGCTGATTTGCTGCTCATCTTCTACCTATATGTATGGACTGGTAACTTCCATTTTACTGTGGCTGGAGAAGTGCACATGCACACAAAAATTCATACCTTGAATAAAACTTTGTTGGTCTTAAAGGTGCCACTGGACTTGAATTTTGTTCCATTAAACTGTGTAGTTAGTCACACATGCAGTAGGGAAGACCATGTTAGTAAGCTAGCAGAAGCTGTGTGAAGACCTGAATGTGTTTCTATCTGTTACAGGTACTCAGAGCCTGTGTATTCCAGGAGGCATGATTCTTTGGGCACAACCTGAAATGCAAGAACCAAACAGCCTCCAGCTCTTAGCCAAAGTGACGTAGCCGGGAGATGTGAGGAAGATTCATTAGCAGAGAGAGGGGGGAAAGACTTCCTATGTATTTTACAGCCCCCCCCCCCATTTGAATGTAGCCAAACTTACCTTACAGGATTGTTAGTGTACAAATAAAATGGAGGAAGGTGCTGTAAGCCACTTTTGGTCCCCAGTGAAGAAAAACAGGGTATAAATATCTAAGTTAAATACCTAAATTAAAAAACTGACTTTCTTTTCCTTTTGAGTGAAACTTTTACAACACTTTTAAAAATTTGTTGGGCAATTAACACCAAACAAAACTGCTCTCTGACCAATGGTCACCAGTTTGCCATCCAGGGTTACAACAAATATCCCCAAACAAAACATTTAGAAATTTCAAATATGATATCATCTTATGTATCTTGATTACACATGCTGAAACAGCAGAATTTTTAAATTAAAAGAGCTTTTATATTGGAAGCACTTTCCAATACCAACCAATCAACATTTGGTTTGTTAAAATACTATTACTTTTTATGCTTTATGAAAGCAAACCTGCTGAATAACACTAATATATTTTACTGCTAAAGGAAAAGGGAAAATGGATCAGAAAGAAACATACCAGCAATTATCTGCAATGAACATAAAGTATGATAGCTATAAACTAAGGTGAGAAGATCACAGATAGCATCAAACTTTCCAGATGTTCTCACAAAAAAGGATGTATAACAAGAAAGCCACAACATATTATAATCAAAGTGTAATTTTAAAATATGACCTCTGTGAATTATTTCAAAATGATACTTACACCACAACCTTAACCAGACTTACGCAATTGTAAGTGTACTGACTTCAGTAGATTTAGAAGGATGCAGTTCTTACTAATATACAGGGGCAGACTGGCCATTATAGCCTAGGGTTGCCAGGTTCTTACCTGCTACCAGCGGGGGGATTTGGGGGGCGTTCTGGGGATGGGTGGGGACATCAGTGACATGATGATGCCACTTCCAGAAATGATGTCATTGCATCAGTGACGTCAGGGCAACACTTTACTTTGTGGGCAAAACTCTATGATAAAAATGGCTACAAACCATAGAATTTTGCCCCAAAAGTACCATATTGTCCCTGACGTCGCCAACATGATGTGACATCATCACATTGACGGCATCACTGAGGGACACTGTGCTGGGTCTGGCCGGTCGCCACGGATACCCTTCACTGAAAGCTGGATACGCAGTCCAAAAGCAAGTCGAGAAACAGAGCCAAAGGTCAGAAAGCCGAGAAATCAGTCAGAGTTTTTGGGAGCAAGGATCAAGGAGTGGAGGCTGACAGCTGGGACTAGGTCCAAGAACGCACAGTTGCTTCCGCACTGAGGCAGGTGATTGGGGGTGTTTATGACCAAATCCTCAGTTCCCTGGGAGTCAATCTGCAAAGACTCACAGCCCCTCACATTGCCTTTGAAGCAGCTGAAGTCTGGCACGCCTCCTTCTCTCTTGCACATTCAGACATTGGCGTGCCTTGCATCTGGAACAATCAGGTGAGCTAGGTGGGGATCCTGGCCTCGGGATGTCTCCAACTGGGGCAACTGGGCCAGGCTCTGGATCAGTCTCTCCCTCTGACTGCACCTCAGTCTCTTTGCCTTGCTGCCCCTCCTGTGCAGATGCTGGGGCCTCTTCTCCCTCAGGTGTGGTAAAGGTTCCTCTTCTGGGCTGACTCCAGAGGAGGCTGGGTTGCTCCATACCTCTTCCTCATCTGAGGAATAGTCAGCCTCAGTGGAGCCAGGACCCATGACAGCCATCTTTTGGGGGGTGGGGTTTCTCCCGACAGCCAGCTGGCTGGCAGTGGGTCTGAGCCCGCAAATACAGGGGATCCCCCACCTTCACCTGGGGGCTGGCAAGTTTATCATAGCCACAGGGGAATTTCCTGGTGGGCCAGCAGCCTGCCTGCTACATTTGGAACACAGAAGCCCAGAGAAGAAGGGCTGTCATGCTTCAGGCAAGCCAGGCACAGGCCACAGGGAACGCAGCCCATGGCCTGGGTGTGTTAAGTGCAGGATCCAGCAGAGAGACAGTTGGCTGGGTGCTTTTCCCTTTCTCCTTTGCTGGGTTGGGGCAAGCCAGTGTGGCTCTTTTCCAGGGCCACTTTTCCTCCCAGTTTGCCCCTGTTTAGATTATACTGTTACGATGCAGTTTTTCACAGTTAGCTGCCAGGATTACTTAGAATACCATTATATTATAAAAAAAATAGAAAACATGGGTATCAGTACATTTTGTTGTAAGGATCAAATCCAGAAGTACATGTGTTATGCATAAATGACTGACTGTTTCCAGTTACAATGAGTGAACCAAATATTGGAAGTCTGAAGTAACTTTTTGGTTAAACTATGGTTCGATAACATAGCATTTTACATTTAATCTGCATCAGATATTCTATTTAACAGCCAAAAGATAATTATGAATCCATAGTGCTTTAATAGGATCAAAGTTTTACAATATGTGTGTATGCACATCCCTTTAATTAGCTGATGGGAATCTGCTTCTCCCTTGTGTGTTCTTAAATCCCAATATACAGACATTCCAAAATCTAACAATTCACATATTTCTCTACCCTTGGACAAAAGAGAATTAATCTAGACCATAATTTTATGGAGAAGTGTACAAAAGGGCAGGGATTCATCTAATGCAAATTTTCCTTGTTTTCTTATTATTAACTATATTCCAAAACCTAATGGGGCATTTCCTCACTAATTTCTATTTGTGTGTTTATATTTTATGTATTTTATGTATTATAAATGCTGTTTTAATGCTCTAATAAACACTTGAGTGTCACCACCTAAGGGACTCTGAGTTGTCTGGAAAGGTAGCATAGGCCCCGGTCACATGGGCTGGATATCGTGGGGTGGGGGCGTGGCTAATTGCCCCGGCGCAGTTTGATCCGCGATTATGCGATCAGAGGCACCGGCGGCACATCACGGGTCCTTCCCTCAGCACCGGCGGGAAAACAAGGGACCAGAGGGGAATGCTGCACACCGGTGCAATCACACCATGGGCGTCTGGAGGCAGCCCGTGGCAAACGTTTACTAGTACCTTGGAGGTACTAGTTTTTTAATGTGCATTGTTGGTGGTAAGCCACAGGTGCGCTCCACTTCCCAGATGTTGGGGTGTGATCGCGCCCGGATAATCCGCCCACCATCCGTGCCTCTCCCATGGCAACTTTGTCGTGTGACCGGGGCCATAGAAATGTTTCATATAAATAAATACAATAAAATGAGAATGGGTGGGTGCCTCCTGCAGCTACTTCCTCTTCCCTTTCTGATGACTTTACCAAGCTTTGCAAATTGATATAACCCAGCTGTAACGGAATGATTAATGCTTTAACCCGGTCTGAGAGCCTTGATTGACAAGGATTCAAATGGAATTCTACAATTAAGAGGAGCAACTGAAAGTGGCAGTTAGAACTGCGAAGTTAAGCAGAGTAAGCAGTTAAGCAGAGTTAAGCAGAGTAAAAGGATAGTTAAGCAGAGTAAAAGGATCGAGGAGAATCCTAAATTAGAGAAATGGGACCAGTAGTCCTTTCCTGAGGAAAATGGCTCCTAGAAAAAGAGGTTGGACAGAGAGTGAAACAAAGAAGAAAAGGGACTGGCCAGGCAAGAAAAAGAAAAACAGAAGTTGGGGTTACATTATATCAGCGCTCTCAGAGCTAGTATAGAATAGCAGCTAAGAGACTTAAGTATGAATATTCTCAATGAAAATTTCATCTCTGCCACAAACTCAGTAGGTGACTTAGAAAAGCTCCTCAATTCCTCCTTCCTGTCACCACAATCTGAAATATGGGGACAACAGTACTTACCTCCCTCATAGGGATGTTGAAGAATTACTTGAAAAAAATGTATGTAAAGTGTTTCCAGGGACTAAAACGCTTTATAAGTGCCAAGCATCAGTACATATATCCCCCTGGTCTTAACAGAGACTAGCCCAGTTCAGCTCAGTCACGTTTGACCTTAAACTGTGGGGAATCAGAAGGTAGCTATAACCAAGCAGTTACTCATGCAGACCAGGGGTCATTTCCTGCAGCAGCGCACAGGAGCGGAGCTCTGGCAGTAAAGAGCCCAGGGGGCGGGCACATGCAACAAGCCCCACCCCCTGCTCCCAGCAAGAAGCAGCCAGGTAAGTTGCAGAGCCCCACCCAGCCCCCCAGCCCAAAACAGACCAGGTTTTATTCAGGTACAAGCTCTCCCTCCTCTGTGAGGACAGATCTGCATGCCACTTCCCCCCCAATAGCTAGCAATCCAAAACAGTCCAGTGGAGCCTGAGCAGTGGGTGTTGCCTTCTGACACACTTCCGGTGATGTCAGGGGTGTGGCATATGCAAATAAGTTATGCTAATGAGTTATGCTAATGAGCTCCTGCACCTCTTTTTCTACAAAATGACCACTGATGCAGACCATCTGAAATTTCATCAACCCCCACATGGGCTGCACCAAATGGAAATCACTGTGCCACATCTTGGTTTAAGAGGCCACAAAAATGGTTTGTAGATCCATTAAGAATATATTGATGCCTTCCCTCCAAGAGAAGAACTCCATCATTTTACAAGCGTTGCATGCTTTTTCCTCATGTTTACTGTTTACTCTGCACCAAAGCACAGTCGCATTTGTCTCCCATGCAGTTACAGAAAAAAAAGAAATATAAACAAAAATGATCTCTTGGGTCTCCGTTCATCTCTGAACCCACAGACCATGCCAAAATGCTACAGTTCACTGCTTAACATCCAGTTCTCTTAAGTGCTTAAATTTTATTCCAACAGTTAGGGTAGGAACTTTTGTAGAAGGAGGAAAAAAAGAGAATTCTTGTATCAATGTTATGTGTTGCACAACAAGATTTATTAGTCTGCTCAGCAAAATACTAGGCAATACTAATTTGAAAGAATGATTTCAACACCTGGATTAGCAACCACACTACTACTTGTCTTATTTATATATTGTATAAATTCTACAGCATATGCATCCTCTCACTTTCCTGGCAATCATTCTGACTGAAATTTTGCTAGTACCCATTAACAAGGAAATTGAAACATTTTACATCCCTAGATCTAGGGGATGAAAAATGCCACCAAGCAAACATGGAGTAGCATATTTCTGATTACTTTTTACTATATTCTATTTTCCCACAACATAGCAAATCAAGCTCTTCTATTCTGTTGAAATAAAACTCCCACTGTAACCATTTCAGAGTTCTTCTTTGTTCAGATGAATTCATTATTTTTGTACATGACTGATCAAAATGACATATGCTGCAGATTCACTTGTGCCCCATGCAAAGATGACTTCCCTGTTCCTACTAGATGTTTTTCCTAACAGATCTGTAATCTACATTTTCAGTAACATACATCACTTTAGTAACTCATATGTATCATACAAACAACCTATGGTCTGAGATATTTCCACATCGGTTGTTTCCATATGGTAAGTAAGAACCAACACCCAAAATGTTCACTACTCACACTTTAAATGTTTGACTTCATACTGCTGAATTTCATTCTTATTACTTCTGTTTATGAGGTCATCCAACTTACCCTGCCTAATGAATAAAGCCATCTCTGTATTTGCAATGCATTCTAAATTGGGCCAGAATCCAAGGCCCTTGGGCTCGCATGCACACATTCTTGTTTTTGCAGTATTTAATGGCATTACTATTATATAACTGTATGCTCCAGCCCCACAAGCCATATCACATACTTATTTATTTATTTATTTATTTTATTTATATTTGAATTTCTACCCCGCCCTACCCCGAAGGCTCACTTGAGCCTCACTTTAGTCACCAAAGGGCTTGTCCAGGCAGAGTGGGCCATGGCAACTGTTCTTTAACAAACACAATGCCTATTTAGACATGCAAAACTAGTTCTTCAAATCCTGGCCTTTTACCATTTCAGTGCATGCCTACTTCACTTTCCGAAGCCACTTAAAAAAAAAAATACTGAAAAGGCCTTTGACAAACTTTACTTGTTACCTGTCTCTAACTTGAAAGTTTGCCTATAGCATTTCCTCATTCCAATTTCTCCTTTAATTTGTTTCTCAATTATCTTGCAGCATATCCAGATATTGGGGGGAAATCAATAAACTCAAATAAATGTTACTTATGAATAAACACTTAAAAACAAACTGGAAGGAGGCTTAGGAAGGGAATGCCTAACAAGAAGGGTCTTCTCTTCACTTGCTAGTGGAAGATTATGACAGAGCAGAAAGGGAACATCAGAGTTTTGGTACCATGAGCAAGGCCATTTCTTGGGTTGCTCTATAATAATGATAAAGAATAATATAAATATTAAGATAATGTGTTCCTTGATTTTCTGAACACGCAAAATGCAGTAAATTCAATTCCAGGTACCCAGGGGCCTATTGAAATCTGACCAGTGGGAGGAGATAGGTTGCCTGCTGGTCCACTGTTACCAGTTTGCCGTACCAATTCAGAGTCTGCATTAGCAGTGATAGAGTCATCACTGATGCCATGATGCCGGCCGGTCCACTTGTGTGGGATACTTTTCACTGCATTCAGTCTGAGGATGAGGTCAGGATTCTTGGAAGTATGAGAACTACCACCTACTTGTATGACCCCTGCCTCTTGGTTCCTTAATTTTGCTGGGCAGAGAGCTGACGGAGTCTGGGAGACAGTATGCCTTGAGAGAGGGGATGGTCACCCCAGCCTTGAAAGAGGCAGTGGTGTATCCACTCGTACAGAAATCTGCATTGGGTTCAGAAGAATAACTGTTCTTCAGACTCAAATGTGAGCTGGGATATGAAGCTGCAATCATATGTACAATTACACTCAACATAGGTGCGAATGCCAGGCGGATTTAAAGGGCGTGATCAGACAACAACATCTGGGAAGCGCCCTGCAGACATCGGCAACCCATTCTGCTCTGTCGCAGAAGCAGAGTTAAAAGACACCAGGGGAAATCCGGTAGTAAACGGGTTGTGACAGGCCACAGATGGACTTTCCTATATCTGATTGCTCCAGCGCTCTCTCATGGCATCGGGATGGTCTGATCAGGCCATCCCGACTCTGTGCTGTAGTCCCCCCCCTCGCAGTATGCGCATCATCGCAAACTCCAATTCATCAATCCCTTGTTTAAGCGCATGGGGGGGAAACAGCACACACACAAAAAGACTCACCCACAGTTGCGTCTGCAGCTTCAAAGGGCGGTGTGATCATGCACCTGCTGGTCAAATTCCTTCGGAGGAAATAGCCTTGCTTCCTCCCATTTTTTCTGGCGTGTGTGACCGCAACCTGTGAGTCTCAAAAGCAAATTTAGGTTCACCTCTGTGTAATACATAAAATGGCCATGAAATACAGCCTGTTGCTCAGTAATGATATCTCTCCTATATAATAAAGCTGTTTTGGTGTGACTCCTGGACACGCTCCCACAGCCTTTGGCCCGCTTGGCTGCCACTCTCATGGACTCTCAATCTCCTGGCTGCACTGCCTCGCTGCGTTGGCTTGGCACCGCCCTCAGAGCCGGCAGCCAGTGTCTCGCTCTCAGTCTGAAGGGAGCCAACGAAAGGGATGGATGCTCCGCCGAGGGAGCAGCAACCCCTCCACAGGGGAGAAGGAGGCAGACCTAGCGAGCGGCAGCAAGCAGGGGAAGCACTCACCTTCGCTGCCCCTCATGGCCCCTCTCCCTCGGCCACAAGGCTGGTGCTTTGTCAGGGTGATAGCTCAGCAGGCTGCACCACAGAGAAGGCTTCCGAGCACCTTCCAAAAGCTCCCCCACCTTCCTTCAACCTAGAGGAAACAAGCTGCAGCTCCTGGAAAGCCGGACTCTCTCCTAAGGAAGACACTTCTCTTGACTTCTGTATGGGACTAACTGTCCCCTCAGTGGCTTTTGGTAGGCAACCAGCTTCTGTCAGTAAAAAACAAAGGACTTTCAGCATAACCCCCTCCCCCGCCCATTGCCAGCTTCGCCACTTTCCTATCAGAATAAACTTAAAATGGCTCTCTCCTTTTTGGCTCCACCATGGCTAGCTGGCTAATGAGGTGGGTCAGTGACCATCAAACCATTCTCTTCAACCCCCTGCTGTGTAGCTGACTTTCCCCTAGGGTTGCCAGTCTCCAGGTGGGACCTGGAGATCTTCTGCTGTTACAATTGATCTCCAGATGACAGAGATCAGTTTCTCTGGAGAAAATGGTTGCTTTGGAGGGTAGACCCTATGGCATTATCCCCTGCTGAGTCCTTCCATCCCCCCCCCAATGCTGCCCTCCACAGGATCCACCCCCCAAATCTCCAGGTATTTCCCTAATCAGAGCTGCCAACTGTACTTTCTCCTCAGTGCCTGTTGCCAGGCAACCAAGTTCTGTCAGTAAAAGGCCCTTTCCACACCTATTTTGGCCTTTGGGAGAAAACTCATTGGGGCCAGACCTGATAGTGTTGCCAACTCCAGATGGGAAATTCCTGGAGAGTTGAGGGATGGAGCCTGGAGTGGGTTAGGTTTCAGGAGGACTCCATAGACTCCATCCTCCAAGCCAGCCATTCCTTCATGGGGAACAATTGTTGCCAATCTCCAGGTGGGGGCTGGAGATCACTCAGAATTACAACTGCTCTCTAGGAGGGAGGGGGAGGAGATGGAGAGCTGAAGCCAGGGGGCAGATAACGTTAGGTTGACAGTTGGCTGGGAGGGAGATAAAGTTGCCAACTCCAGGTTGGGAAAATCCTGGAATTTGGGTGAGGTTTCAAGAGGGGTGGGATCTCAGACAGGTACAATGCCATAGACCCCACCTTCCAAACCAGCCATTCCCTCATGGGGAACCATTGTTGTCAATCTCCAGGGGAAGGATGGCGATCACGCAGAATTACAACTGCTCTTCAGATGGCAGAGATCAATTCCCCTGGAGAAAATGGTGGACTCTGTGTCATTATACCCTGCTGAGGTCACCACAGCAAATTGACGCTGAGTGCCCAAGGCTGGGGCACTCTCCCAGAGCCTCTTTCTAGAGCTCTTTGTATTTATTTCCACAACGGGCCTTATTCCTAGCAAATCTATAAATACTAAACCTGAAAGTTAAAATAAAACTGCTCAATGCTAATGGACATGATATTCCTACATTTTATACTGGGAATCAAGAAAGCACTGCAGAGCTACTTTGCTAGGGGGTCTAGTAAGTTTAGAAATATGTCCCACTTCAAAAGGTTTGGGAACCATTGTTCTAAAGTCATACTTTACAGTCTTACTAAACTAACAGGACTCTGTAACTACCTTGCTCACTTTTGTTTCATTCCAGCTTTTTGATATTTAGTTTCTCAAAAGCATTAGCATCTCAAAAGATCCTTGTAAGCACCTCTTGTTGAGTTCAGCAAGAGTTCCTCCCAAATTCACAGGATTGAAGCCTAAATTTGATTTGCTTGGAATAAGTTCAGGCAGCAGCAATCTCAGCTGCAGGGATAAACACATCTGGAGTGTCTTGTGACCAAAGTGGATGCTGTCATTTTTTTGGCATCTGTGCAGTAATTGGTCCATGCAAATAGCAAGCAAAGGCTTGTGAAACACAAAGATAGTGTAGTTCTCACTGCAGACAAATAGGCTGGTGAAATGACACCCATGCCTAGGCATCTATTCCCTCCCCCCCTTTTTTTCCAGGGCACTACCATTGTACTTGAAATTGTTGGATAGTCAGAAAAAACACTGCAAACTGATATTATTCAAGTATTTAGATGAAAAGGCTTTCAGTTTAGAATATCAATTCTTTAAAATGCCTATTGAACCAAATATGTGCAGATCAATTAACTATACAAAATAAACATTGCAATATCCCAGTATGAGTGAACATTTTATTTCCACAGATAATAATATACTGCTGAGGAAAAATAATTTTCAAGGAAATAGCCTGAAGCAAGAAAGGCATGGCAGTTTAACACAATTCAATCTGCACTGAATATTTTTATTAACAGGAAATAGTTCTCTGGTTATGCCTATTAAAATCTATTTTAATTCCCTACATGTTTATAAACCGTAATCTTATACTTGTTACGGTGTAAAAGTATATCAAAACACTTATCATTCATCTTTATAACTAATCTGAGATGTGGGTAATCTATATCTCCATTTTGCAGAAGGAGAACTGATGCTGAAAAGTGATTTGCTTGATCAACCACTATTAATCTGTTCCCCAGCAGGCTATGCAAAGCTGAGCCAACAGTTCAACAAGATCAACAAAGGAGATGTTTCGGAAAAAGCATCCAGCTGGCCTCACTGGAAACAGAAAAGTGAACTAAATGGACCTTTACTCTGTTCCTGCAGGGTTCCTATGTTTATCAGCTTAAATGATATCTTACACATGTGAACAAGTCTTCACAGACCTAACACTGTAATTTTCGTATCATCCATCGTCATTACAAATGCAATGATTTTCTTTTCTTTTTTTAAAGCTTTATTTATCAGTTTTATCCAGTATTACATATGGTAGATCATATACATTCTACATTTTCCAAGAGTTATTTATCCACTTATACACTCTTGCAAACCTAGCAGTTCAAAAGCAAGAAATTGCAAGTAGATAAATAGGTACCACTTCGATGGGAAGGTAACAGCGTTCCGTGCGCCTTGGTGTTAAGTCAGCCCGGCCACATGACCACGGAAACGTCTTCGGACAGCGCTGGCTCTTCAGCTTTGAAACGGAGATGAGCACCGCAACCCTAGAGTCGGACTCAACTGGCTTTCGAGCAAGGGAACCTTTACCTTTACCTTACACTCTTGCTCACCTAATTGTATGAATACATTTGTCTTTCCCTTGTAACATCAAATTTAGTTTGTCCATTTGTATCAGTTCAAGCAGTTTTATCATTTCTTCCCTTGTCGGTTTTTTTCCTAGTTTCCAAAACTTAGCCAACAATATCCTGGCAGTTGTCAATACATCTTTTTGTACAAAGCTATCCAGGATTATATTTAACAAAGCCATTTCGGGTGTTAAAAAAAAATTGTTCCATTATTTCTGATATTACTTTTTGTACCTTTAACCAATAGTTATGAACCTTGCTACAATGCCACCACATGTGGAAAAACATTCCCACATTTCCTTTGCACTTCCAGCAGTTGCTGGAAACAGATTTATGACACTTAGCTAATCTATCTGGTGTCCAGTACCATCTATGAAACATTTTTAAAATATTCTCTTTATAACTTATAGATCTCATATGTTTTCCACATTTTCAGCCATTTATCTATTTCTATAGAGTGGCCAATGTCTCTCATCCAGGAGATCATGGTTGTTTTAATTATTTCATCCTGCATATATTTTTCCAAAAGAAATCTATAAAGCTTCTGTATCATCTTGTCACTTGTCGATAGCCAGATTTTGTCTAGTTGGGTTTTAGCAATATAGAATCCCACAACTGCATCTTTGGCATATCTAGACTTAAGTTGTAAGGTTTCCCACCAAGTAAATTTGATCCCAAAGTCTCTCCTTGGATTTCAGTTTATTATCCTTATCCAATTAACCTTCATAAGTTTCTCTGTCGTGTTCAGTAGTAAGGGAAGGTTTTATAAACGCTTCTAAGGGGGATACCCATCTTGGAGTTTTTATATAATATTTATCTTTAATATCATTCCAAATGTTTATTAGGGCCCCCCTTATCACATGTTGCCTAAAATTAGAATGTACTTTATCCTTCCCGTACCACGTATACGCGTGCCAACCCATGCTTAAATCATGACCCTCTAGATTTAACAATCTTACATTTCCCAACTTAATCCACTCTTTTATCCAATCTAGTGCAGCAGCCTGGTAGTACAAATACCAATTAGAAAGACCAAATCCACCCCTTTCTTTCCTGTCTTGTAGGACTTTCCATTTTATTCTAGCTCTTTTAGGATACCAGATAAATTGCCTTGTTATTTTTTCAAGCTCTATAAAAATTTTTGTCTTTTCAATATAGATATATTTTGCGCCAGGAACACGAACCTTGGAAGAACATTCATGTTTATAGTAGCTATTCTACCCATCAGGGACAATTGTATATCTTTCCATGGTAACAGATCCTTCTTAAGCTCATCCACTAATTTATAGTAATTATTTTCTAATAATGAACTATTCCTGTTAGAAATTATTATTCCCAAATATTTAACTATTTTTACAATTGCCATCTCTGATATATCCTTTATCATCCTTCTCTGGTCATTTGAGCAATTTTTTGTTATGATTTTTGTCTTTTTTGTATTGATTCTTAAACCAGCGACCTTTCCATATTCATGTATTAAGTTAAGTAAATGTGGTAAAGATTCTGTTGGATTTTCTAATATAAAGACCAGATCGTCTGCGAAAGCCAGTAGTTTAAATTCCTCTCCTCATGTCTTTAGACCATGTATCAGCACATTATTTCTTACTGCATCATTGAGCGATTCTAGAGCAAATATATAAAGTAATGGGGATAGTGGACAGCCCTGCCTTATCCCTTTTTTGTATCTCAAGATTTGAGGAAAGATCTCCATTTATTATAATTCTAGCATTTTGTGTCTTACATATTGCGGAGACTATTGTCAAAAATGTCTGTCCACAGTCCCATATTGCTAATTTATGCAGTAAAAACTTCCAGGATAAATGGAAGGTCTTTTCAGCATCCAAAAACATCAAGGTCAGCTGTTTTTCCGAATGTGCTTCAAAGAACTCTAACACATTTATGATCTAATTTATTTTTTAAATACTGAACTTTCGAGCAAATTACATCATACCAAACAGGATAACAATTTGGTATTTAATTAACACTTTGAACATCTCTTGTACTTTTATAACCCTATTACTAACTGACCTTATAAATATTGCACCTTGGAGAGCTTCTGGTGACAAGCATTCTATCCACTTGTGGATTAACCAATTTGGGGGATGGATTCAGAGTATAGAAAATCAGCCTGCCCATCTACTTTGAGTTCTTATGGCTCAAAACAACTTTTTTCTTCATACAGTAAACACACCTGTAGCCATAATTGTTATTGCTATGTGCTAGAAAAGGAGCATATTACAGAATAAAGATATGGTACTACAGTATGACACCTTTAGCATTAAATGCCCCAAATATGAGTATCTAGTTGGCCCCCATCCCTTTCTCTTGAATTCCTACCTACATACTCAGTGCTTGAGGATGTTCCCTCACAGGGAAAGAAGAATGCATTTAAGTCACGTGTGAAACTGCCAACACTTAAAACAGGTGCACTGAATTTCCTTACAGTCTCCAAATGGTCAGGTATACATATGCACTGGCATATCTGAAAGAAGCTCTTCACGGGGTTTGCAGCTTGACATGGTTTGTGGTATGACTGGCTCAATTTCACAGCCAGTCTTTTAGATTTTGCATGGCTCCTTTGGGTGCCATTGAACAGTTAATTAATCAGTGTTATGACCCAATCAAAGAAAACCAAAGAACAAGTCCCCCATTTAAGGCAAAGCAGAAATTAAAGTTGTGGAGAGATGCCCTTCACTCAAGAATTTACCCCAATATTTCAACTACTAAGGTTTTACATGGGGACTCGATCTTGTCCACACAGCATACAATACTGGAAAGAAGTCTCAACCATGACAGTTACAGTGATGATGAACTTCAATCTATTGCAACTTCAAGTAAAGCTAGCCTGTCCTGAGAGTAGACTACATGTTTCCTTATTCACCCTGTGTGTTTGAACAGAACAGATATACTTTTTAGTCATTTATTAAACTTATATTTTGAATGCTCTGAACCTGATCTCCAGAGGAAAAAATGCAGGTACAGAGTACTAGACATGCAACTCTGCTGAACAGGAGATACTCTGAGTCACTGGTGCCAAACATGCACCTTAAAGACTAACAAAATTTGTGGCAGGGCATGAGCTTTCATGAGTCACTCCTCACTTCAGATACAGCTAGAATGTGAGTCCATCTGTCCTTTTATTTTGGAGAGTGAAGCGATTTCAGATGCCAAATGACAACAGCAGGCATTGGTAGGGTATGAGCTCTCATAAGTCACTGCTCATATCTTCAGAGTTATGTATTCTTTGCATCCTCCTGGACTGAATCCTCCTAGAGCAAACTGAGACCTCGGTTTCCTGTCTCATTACCAGTGCTGATATCCCCCTGCCTACTACCCCTCTGCATATCATACGTAATCCAATCAAACTTGCTATTGCCATTCAGCATCTGAAATCATTTTTATAAACCTTATGTTACATTTTATGGCACACATGGCCCGGCCCAACATAGTGACATTTATGTTAGATCTGGCCCTCGTAACAAATGAGTTTGACACCTCAGAATTAGAGTTTCCCAGTTTGTTTTTAGTACACTCAAGGATGAGGGGAAGGGGTGGAGTTGCTGAGCAGAAACTTAGGATGGCTGTGGGGGTTTTCCAACCTCCAAGAGCCAACCAAAAGAAAAAGGAAGAGCTTGTGAGTCCATTCCTTCATAAAGGTTTGAACCAGGAATCTCAGGGACTAGATCCTACCCTTTTGTGTGCTCATGTGTCAAAGCTTTCATCAGATGCAGGAGGGAAAAGAAGGGGTTTTTTCTAGGGTTGTTTTGGCCTTTGAGGGAAGACTCGTTGAAGACAGGGCAACAGCAGCCATCAGACTACTCGCTACCACTTAGCTTGCATGACTTGTTACTGGCTTCTTGCTACTGTTCAACAGCTACCCCACAAAAGCCAAGTTGTGTACTGCTTAGTTTCAGATTAAGATCTGGGAGACCAAGAGTCAAAGGTCTCTGAGAGACCAAGGTTCAAATCTCCAATCTGTGGCAGAAACTCGCTGGGTGACCCTGGACCAGTCACACACTCTCAACCTAACCTATCTCACAGGGTTGTTGTGAAAATAAACTGGAAGAGAGGAGAACAATGTAAGCTGCTTTGGTTCTCCATTCAGGAAAGGGTGGGGTATACATGATATAAATAAATAATACATAGCTGTAGATGGAGGGGGGGGCAAATAAAGGCAGACTGGTTGGTGGGTGAGAAGCATAGAAGAATACAGGGAAAGCTGAGGGTATGGTGGGCTGCCAGAAGGAAAGAGGAAATAATGTGGGGAAGAGGAAAGTGAGATGCCTCCTAGCAAGTACTTACAGGTTCCCCACCATGCAATTGCGCCCATCCTGGCTGACATCATGCAACTCAACCCACCGCAGCAGCTATGTCATGGGCCAGCTTGACCAGTCAAAACTCAGCCTGGAAAAAAAACTCCTCAAGTGTCACAGAGCCTGGGCCCAGCTCACAAGAAGCAGCTGAGGAAAGCCAGGAGCCCTATGATTCAGTGCTCACAGCCAAAGCTGAATCCTCCAGACAGACTAGAAAGGGAATGATGAAGACCAGCTGGGGAGGAGAATTCCTCAGATTCCCCCTCATTAGCAGACCAGTGCCGGGAGTGATCTCACCGGCTACTTACACAGAGAAGCCAGCGTTTGGCTGACAGCAGTCCTGAGTGATTGCAGGACCTTGCCTTGCTTAACTCAGCTCATTGTGAGAGGCTTACCTAAACCAAGCTGGCATGCATTTCCAGCTGTGGAAGCAACGAGTCACATAACTGTGAAACCAGTGACCACAACTCCTGCCTTGCCCCCTGTGATTTTCAGACTGACCTTGGACTTTGCTATCTGGACTGCCTTTGGATCTGCTTCTCAGATCTGTCTGCATCTAACGAATTACCGACCCTTGGACTGGCTTTGACTTCACTCTCTGGAATGCTCTGGCACTGTCTTTCTGCTCAGGTCCCTGTTGTGCCTGCTAGCCGGGAGAGGCTAGGTGGGAAAGAGAGAATGGAGCAAGAAAAAAGGTTGTGGGGGCTTTCAGGAAAGAGAAACAAGAAATTGGGGAGGAATGAGATGCCCCCCGCTAGGCCTGGCTGGTACCCTGCTTGTTATCTTACTATGAGAAAGGCCCTAAGAAGCATAAGCCCAGCAATGAAAATAGGAATGGATTTGTCCAGAAGTACTTTGTCAGTGCATCTTCAGGAAAACACATATCTTAGAATACAACAGCCAGTTTAACCCAAGCAAAACTGCAGAAGTTAATCCAAACTGTACTAGCATAGAGGAGGTCTGAGAGGAAGCAAAATCAGATTGCAAAATCACTTAGTTTTGAAAAGCTTTTTGCACAGGAGAAGATCAAAAGAAACAAAAAGGAACATCATTCCAGTTTGTCTGGTTTGAAGAAATACCAGAAACTCCAACAGCATCAGCACAGCACTGAACATTTTATAGGGGGGGGGAACACAAAATATGCCTTGTGTATAACCACTGGAACATGGTAAGATACAACTGTACAGCAGTCACTAAGCAACACTCAGTTAGTACATAACTATAGCAGGGCTAATTTGTCACTGTAGCTTTTGACAGTTCAGACACAGCCCCAGGGTTCTGGAGTATCATCTGTGACTAGGGTTGCCAAGTGATTTTTGAGCCACAGCGGGGGACTTCCTGCTGGGGGCTGGAGTGCGTGCGCACGCACATCACCCGGAAGTGACATGACGGCGCTGGGCACGCTAGGGGTGGGGCCACGACCATCCGAGGGGAAAAGATAGAGTTTTCCCTCGGATGACCGTGGCTCCGCCCCCAGCGTGCCCGGTGTGGTCGCGTCACTTCCGGGTGATGTGCACATTGGGGTGGGGTTCCCCCCAGGGCCCGATCCGCCGGTGGTGGGGAACGGGCCTCTGGGGCAGGGGTTTCCCCGCCCCCCGGGGGGACTTGGCAAGCCTATCAGTTACTCTAATGCAGCTCTATGGAGGTACAAACCTCTACATTCATGGGCAACTACTGCCAGCTGACAGCCAATACAAACTGTACATTCAAAATAACAGATGAGATAGATGCAAAAAACTGTTTAAGCATCATTTGTGAAAATGATCTACATGATAATGAAAGCCATCTGATCCAGATTAAGTAAGAAAACTGATAATTTGCATGCATGTGATCTATTTTATATAAAAATACTGGATGGTTTTTTATTACTGTCAGCTCGCTGCCATGTTTTCCTTGTTTCCATTCTTCCCTGACTGTAGCACTTGTGCGCATGCTTGCTTACTTGCTTTGCTTAGCTGCTGTGAACAACTATGGGGAGGCGCTCATGAGACCGTGCGAACTGGCTCCGCCAGACTGTGCTATCTGAATAACCTTGAGGAGAAGGGAGGGCTTGCATTCCACTGCTGGTGTGAATATTTCTGCTCTCATGGTGCACAGAGAGTCTCCTGTTCATGATGTAATATCCCGCTGGGAGAATTCCCGCACAAGCGCTTGGATTTCATTTGCTTAGCATCATGGTATATGTAGTGATGCATCAGCCCCCAACGTTATTCCTAACAATGTACCTGTAGATCATGGCAACATACCTGTAGTCTAATAAAGCATAACTATTCCCAGGAAACGTGTGTGGAGATTTGCATGCTGTTGAACCTGACAATTACAACATTGGCATTTCAATTTTGCTTTGATTCTTAACATCCTTTTACATAGTCTTAAAGTATGGCTATAAGTATATTTTAATACTAATAACACTATCATGTTTTTCTATCGGGTAGTGATAAAAGAAAAATCAACATGCAAGTACCTCTGAAAGCAGCACAAGTTCCAAAGAGCAAATAACTCTGTTTTCATGTCAACAGCTGAATACAAGCATCTACACCCCCCCAGCCTGCTGTCTTCTGAGAAAGTTCTGTGAACTCATCATGAATACTTCCTCCACACAAAATAACACAGCTGTATTCATTTATTAAACAAAAACAGCACTGTAGAAAAATATGCTGCTCTCCATTCTGGTGTGTTATCAGTGCAACAAAAGACTAATGTCAAAAATGGAAAGCATGCTGTTTAGGCTTATCTAGAAAGGTCAAAAACGTCTTGCATTCTTCTCTCATGCATCTCTAAAGGAGTTTTCTTTTCATTAGCTTCTTCCTCAATCCCAAATCCTATGCAATACACTAAACATTACCAGGATGACATATTATTGCAAATTAACAATGAGACAGCAGCTATGTGTTGTGATCCTGGGTTAGCCCTGAGGTGGGAACCAGCTAAACAGTCAAAGAAAACTTTAGTTAAAAAGACTAAGCATGTAAATAGTCAGTGAAAACCATGATCAGGAAGAATAGGATTTGCATTTTTCCCACATAAAGCATCATCCCAGAATTTTTTTAAAAAAACCTTGCATAACAAGGTTTTCCTCCTTTACCCGTTTAAGTTTGTGGTAGCTTGGATAAAACTCTTATATTTTGGTACCTTTCTGGGCCTTCTTGCACAGTCTTAAGAAAAAGAAATTACAGTTGTTCTTAGTCAACACTGAAGAGCATTTCCAGAGGATATACCCTCTATTTTTCAAAACTGTTGCTTTCCTTCTTGTTCAACTGGCCACAAAGTGTTATGTCATCCAATGTGATATTTCTTACAGAGTTCTGCCTGTAACATCTATAAGCTTCATTTTAAACTTAGCAACACTTAGAAGGAGAGGCCATCACAGCACCAAATATTAGGAAATCTCACATAAATATATTCCTATAATAGCTGTTTCTACATGGCAACAATTCTCTGTGTAGGTTCTTTGCTACTGTTCTACCTCTTTGCAGCCCACTGGCTTTGGCGCTCCTACAAGGTGAGAGGAGAACCTAGAGGACTGGTGGTCTGGGGTCTAGCCCTACAGGAAAGAGGGGCAGCTTGGATTGGAGGGGTCTGGCAAGTTGGCAGCTTCTTTTTGAGCTGAGGCTTTGTGAACAAGCACTTCAGAGTTCAGGGGTTCTAAGTCCATAGAATCAGACTTGCAGTCCCGAGTACAATGTCTATTCAGTAAAGGTCCTTGGCATCTGCTCCCTAGTTTAGTAGGCTGGAAGCAAAACCACATCCACAGTTCAGGATGAATACATACTCTAATTCACACAAGAACAGAACTGTCTTATACTTGGTTGACTTGGGACACCTTGCCAAAAGATTCACTAGCACATCAACTGCAGCCTTCCTGTAAGAAGGGCAATATAAGAGGTTGTTCCATTGCCACTGGGCCAAAAGATATATCAGGACTTCAGGACTTGGTTGCTTGCAGTGGAGAAGGAGGGTTGCATCAACACAGCACACAATCACCACATCCTTCTGCTTCATGGTGCAACAATCACACACATTTTTCTGCACAATTTCTTTTTATAATTGCCTTTGAACAAAGCAGTTTTTTACATTTCTACTTAAATGTCAAGCTTCTTCCCAAGCATTTGTAAATTATTTAGTAAACTGCTGAGCTAAAAAGGGATTTATTACATACATTATCTGTACTCTCTACAATATTTCTGTAACTGATTACTGGTTCTCCAAAACTCACAGAATTACACTTTAATTTAATTATGATTTCCCTCCTACCATGTCCTGCTAATATCATTTCAACAATACAGAATTCTACTTAAATTGATTTTAATTTAATTAAAATTATGAACATCCTTGCCTTACTGTCCTAAAAATTAGTACCGATATATTTTTGATGGATGAAATTATTACTTAGATCTTTGTTTGTCCATGTTTTCTGTTCAGGTAGTGGATTCTGTAGCCCGGTTTCTCCCATTACACTGAGAACTGAAGTGATTTTCATCACACTTTAAAAACAGCAAGGGATGGGAAGACATGGTAGTTTTGAAGGGTGGAAATGACAGGTTGCAAATTACCAGGGGAGATCTAAATTGAAGAAGTGCCTTCCAGATGCCCTTGGTCGCAGTGTGTGAAATTTATGAAATTGCATCTCATAGTTCTAAACATTAATTATCTCATTCTTACACTAATTATACCTCTATAGATAATTGTAAGTTCATCAGTGTAGGATGGTACTTAAGTTCTTATAATAAAGACATCATCCACGCTAAGGTAGGTTAATTTTATCAGTGTTTCTATTAAAAACTCTTTTTATCTAGGGCTTATAACTCAACCTGGTTGTATTTGCAAAATGGATAATCTATCTTTTTTCTTCTAATCTCTTCTATTTAGTTCGTTTATTTCACTACATAAACTTTTTTGTTACATCTCATCTTCCATACTCAACTTCCAACTGGAAAGGCAACTGAAGTGTTTTAAATACCTATAGCAGACCATAACTTGTAATTTGATTAACCAAAAAAAAAAAGACAAAGTCTTAGTTACAGAACAAAAATTGAAGGAATAAATATAAAATTAATTTGCTGACTGTAAAAGCATCTCTCCCCTGCATAAGAACATCTGTACTGATCCACCTTATTTTCAAATGATGCAGCCTTTGCCTATGTACAGTAGAGGATTTCTCTCTCCAATAGATTTTGACAACAATATTTCCCACTTTAGCCATTTTGTTTCCATAGGTAACTGGAGATAACAACACTGTTAATCATTGATGTCATTATAACTTTAATATCTAAGTAAACAATTCCCAGTAGCACACAGAGCTGGTAACATATTATTCTTTCTCATCCATGTCACTAAGGGTCACTAAATCTAAAGGGGAAGTTCATACCTTGAGCCATATTTCTTCCAAAGTACAAAAACTTCCTTCTGTCCTCAATGTGGCACCTATGGGTGCCATGGTGCTTGCTGACATGTTTTCTGGTGCCTGCCAATTGTTTTTAAAACGGGCAGGCCAGGTAGGGCTTTTGTCCAGCAAGGTTTCTGATTGAGCACTGGAGATATGACTGGCTCTGCAGATTTTTAAATTTGTATCTTTGGCAGCAGCTGCCATCACAGTACATGGATCTTCACTATGTGATTAAAAGTAGGCTGAGGAGGCTGCCATATTGTGGCTGGTTCCACTTAGTGCAGCAGCCATTTTGTGGCAGCCATTTTTGTGGCTGTGCCCGCCTTGCTGTATCAGAATTCCCAAGGTGCATGCAGGCTCAAAAATGCTGGGGACCCCTGATGTAAACATTCACCTTAGCTCCTTTTTCCTCCATGGAGGCCTTAAAAAAACAAAGATCAGGGAGAAACATCTTTTATTTCAGCTTCCACTCTAGGTACTCACACAGATTTGTTCCTTTCCAGTCTTCACACAGAACTTGTTTACTCAAAAGACTGACATATTCCATATTAATACTAGCAGAGATCATCTAATCTAGTTTCTTTGCAAAAATTAGAAAAGAAATATTAGTTATTCCCATTATACTGAACTGCCTTGGAATTGACCAACAACAAGGGAAATACACAGTATAGAATCACCAACAAAAGACCGTGTAATAAAATCACAACAAAGCATGAAATGTAAATTATGACCAGTAATCATAACATATTGAAAACATCACCAACACAATATATGAATCCAATAAAGAAGCACCACTACATACATGAAAGAAGCACCACTACAAACATAGATAATCCATAAATGCTAAAGAATCAAAATGGTCCAAAGTGTTCACAATTAATGTCAATGACATGTAACGAAAGAAGTAGCATGACCCGATATCTTCATTTCCAAGTTATTTTTGGCCAGTTACCAAGCTGCCTGGCCGGTTTCTCAGCTACTTCCCGCTGTTTGACGTGTTGCCGGCTGCTGAACATGTATCGCTAACGAAGCTTTATCAAAAGCAGTCTAAGCAAATAATCACATTTATAAACACAAAAGACCTAATTGCAACAACCCTCTCAGCTTAAGATGCAGCCTCATTAAAGTAACTTACCAAAAATCTCTTAATGTTATTTCTAAATAATGTAAACCTGATGGGGAACCGCATCTCCCATATTCACTGATTGAGGCAAAAGGCAGTGTGCTCATGTAGCAACAGGTGTAATAATTATGTACCAAAGGCACAAAGGCCTTAAAGGGGCATGTACTATCACAAGGAACCCAATCTCAACTGGTCAAAGCCACAAGTAACAAAATCCCATAGGAACAGGTGTTACACCAAAGGCATGAACCTTAAAGGGACATGCATTTATAACAGTCAAGGACTGAAAGAGGGTGTTGCAAGTAAGTGTACATAATTAACAAATAAATTAATAATCATTCAATGAATAAACCATGGGGTACAGCATCAAACATCTGTCCAATACACATTTTGTATGAAATTTATTATAACAATCATTCATCAACTCATAAGAAACAACTGTAATCAACATTTAAATTTAGGCCATAGGGGGCGAGTGTATTAAATCTATGTATCATTCTAGCCTCTTTCTGCAACAATACTTTACCATTATCAATCTCATTAAAACCTCTATTTTTAATGACATACAACACAAAAAATTTCAGTGACTCAGGCTCATGTTTAAATTTTAGAAAAATGATCAGTCAGTGGGGCTTCCATGCAATGGCCATGAATGCGAGATCTATGTTCCAATATTCGAACCTTAATAGGTCTAATTGTACTGCCAATGTATAACAACCCACAGGGACATAAGATACCATAAACACATAATTTAGAATTGCAGTTTGAGAAATGCTCCAGAACATATGTATAGCCAGTTTGTGGATGTATAAATTCCTTCATCTCCAAAGACATGCAACATGCACTGCAGGCATGACATTTATAATGACCTTTGGGTAAAGTGGTAGATGCACGCTCATTGGATTTAAAATCTGGATTTATTAAGCCTTTAAACTGTTGGTCCTTTTGAAACCAATCCTTGGTATTGCCCGGCACCCCAGAATATCTTGCACTATGTGCCAATAATGCTCAATCACCTTCTTAATATCATAGGCACGGTGAGAGTATTCTAATGAACAGGTGATGTGTGATGGTTCCAAAATGGTAAGCTTTGGTGTCAATAACCTATTTCTATTTTCCGAAACCGCCCATTCCCGAGCTGTCCTAAAAATATGGATGGGGTAACCGATCTTCAAAAATTGTTCACTCAGACCCTTACTATCTTCCATGAAATCACCCAAAAAGGTAGAATTTCTCCTTAATCGTGCAAACTGGCCAAAAGGAATATTGTTTTTTATATGTGGAGGATGACACAAATGGTAATGCAAATAGGTGTTGCGGTCAGTGGGCTTTTTAAAGGTACGTACTGCCAATCTCTTGTCTACTGTTCTGTATACCTTGGACACTGGCCAAGCACCTTGGAAATGAAGATATCGGGTCGTGCTACTTATTGTTACATGTCATTGACATTAATTGTGAACACTTTGGACCATTTTGATTCTTTAGCATTTATGGATTATCTATGTTTGTAGTGGTGCTTCTTTATTGGATTCATATATTGTACTGATGATGTTTTCAATATGTTATGATTACTGATAATAATTTATATTTCATGCTTTGTTGTGATTTTATTCCACAGTTGGTCTTTTCTTGGAATCGGGCACAAGAACATACATGCAAGGAAGTAATAACAGAGATCTAAGCAGAGCACAGAATAGGAGCAGAACACAGAGTAGGTGCAGCTTATTGAAATAAGCTACTCTCACCATCAAATAAGCTATTGGAACATCACAAATGCTTTTTTGATGTTAATGTATAGAACAACTAATTTGCACCAATATACTTTGAATTCTTAAACTACTTAGCTGTACAAAAGAACAAAGTGATAAATGTTAAACGAAATTAACAGGATTCAACATGAACATAAATTGGTGCAAACAAATTTTAAGAAAGAACTCTTATGCAAATAGCCAAATTCTTTGGACATATTCAGGTTTTTCCAGGTAGAAGTATCCCAGCACATGCAAAGCTACAGTATATTAGGTAATACATTGCACACACACTAGTTCATATGGGAAATGTTTGGTCTTTCATATTGAAAGAAGGAAGCGTGGCATTACTTTTGTCATGCTACCTGCTTAAAATGCAAACTTTTGTTATTTATGAAACATCTGATAATATGTATTAGGCTCCTGTTCTGTGTTAACATTTTTGTAAAAATAAATTGGGTGGAGTTAAACAGTTCCAATGTGTACTGGAAACACCAACTGCCTCTATTTGCCTTTAGGGAGGGGAAAAAATTGCCTGTGTTTACTTTCTTCACACCCAAAACCAGTCATGGATTGTTTTTTTCTGCTACATTACACCAGCATTGCAACCTCTGAACCAACAGAACCACATAATAGATGCAGAAGCAGATCAACTGATCAAAATGCTAGAAACATCAAAAGAGAAGGTATATGAAGCGACTGGCTGAACTCTAAAGCTCAACAACTAAAATGAATAGCTGCTCCAGTGAATGTGACTGAATATACATAAGGAAAAGACAGCCAGATAATATGACTGAGTACACATAAGAACAAAACACAACCCTGGAGTTTATGGCGGCTTATGACATAATGTGTAATCAGGAAAAGTATAATGGCAGTGGGTGGAGCATAGTATACAAGGTGGATATACTGGGGTGGGTGGTTTGCCATTGCCTGCCTCTGCATAGCAACCTGGACCTCCTTAGTGACCTCCCATCCAAGTATTAACCAGGGCCAGCCCTCCTTAGCTTCCAAGATGTGTCAAGATTGGCAAGGTCAGGACACAGATATATTGCCTACTATTACTTTTCTAAAGTTGTGCTAGGAAAAGTTGAAGGTAGCAGGAAAAGAGGAGGACCCAATACAAGATGAATTGACTCAATCAAGAAAGCCATGGCCCTCAGTTTGCAAGACCTGAGCAAACCGATGTGCTGGGGGTCACTAATTCACAAAATCACCATAAGTCAGAAGTGACTTGACAGAACTTACCACACACAACTAACACTTGCTCACCACTGACAATCTGCTGATTCATATGTAGGTGACAAAGAAAAGCACAAGATAATCAGCAATATCCCTATGTACTTCTTTCACTGGTATCCTTTTATTGCCTTTCCTTCAAAGAGCTCGGAACAGCATTTTATTCCCCTGACAACCCCAGAAGGTACACTTAGCCCATGAGCTAATGATCTACCCAAAGCTGTCCCCCATGCACTTCACAACTTATTGAGGATTTGAGCCTGTATCTCTCACATCCGTTTTCATAACTCCCACCACTGCTCCACACAATCTTCAATATGGGATATATAAATACCCATTATACCTGAAGTTCATCTTTAAGGAGGAAATCAGCAGCATTCTCTAAATGGATAATGTAAGAAATAAAATAGTATTCTGCTGTGTTCTGAACCACCTTCCTTAAAATCTAAACTTAGCCTAAAGCATTTGCTTCCTTATGTCCTGAAATGCATTCTGTCTAGATCATTGGAAAATAGTAATTTGTTGACTACAAAAGCTATTTCGTCTAGATGAAGAACAAATTCTCATGATATATGGTCTAATTTTTCAGAGATGCCATACTCTTATTGCTTTCTGTGGGAGGTACAGATGCTCAATATCAGTGTCAGGTCAATTACACATTTTTGTAGCATCACAGAGTGTGATACAGGCTGCACAATCACAACCAGGTTCCTCCAAAGAACATGGAGCAAGTAACAGGTATAACCCAATTTATATTTCCCTAATAATTAAAATGAATTGATCATTTTTACTCTGCAACACTCTAGAAAACACTTTTCCAGCTGAAGAAGCAAAGTCTGACCCATGCAAATTCGTGCTGGAATAAATGTTGCTAGCCATGAAAGGTCCACTCCAACCTCTGTGTCATTTAGGAAAACAAACAAAAAACATATTGCAACCTTTGATATTTACCATTAAAATGGTATTGATTTAAAATCACAGCTCTAAACTTCCTTTTACTTGTAAAAATTAATTCATAGTTTCTTTTCTTACCAAATCTGTTAAAATACTAGTTGGGAATGCTACAAGAAACCTGGATACCAAGATCTCTTCTCAATTCAAGATGGAGAGGCATGACAGCAGAGGTGAGAAGTGGATGGACAAGGAAGATAGGAGGATACCCCGTTGTGGATGATGACAAAGAAGAGTTGGATTTATACCCCACCCTTCCCTCAAAGTCTCAGAGCAGCTTACAATCTCCTTCCCTTCCTCTCCCCACAACAGACACCCTGTTAGGTAGGTGGGACTGAGAGAGCTCTGTGAGAACTGCTCTTGAGAGAACAGCATTGAGAGAACTGTGACTGACCCAAGGTCACCCAGCTGGCTTCATGTGGAGGAGTGGTTCTCCAGATTAGAGTCTGCTGTTCTTAACCATTACACCAAACTGGATGAGAGGCAGAGGGGCAAGAGATGCTGTGACAGTTATGGTGGTAGAAGGGGACACTAGTGTTTCTGTAACTGGGAGAATGTGGGAAGGGTGCTCTTCTCTGAATACAGAGCGTTCTTTACAACTGACAGGGAAACACATGACAGCTCTTTGATGTGTTAACACCTCTTCACTAGAAGGTCCATGTTCTGGTGGGCTTGAGCCCCAACACCTGGCGCCCAGATTGACTATGGCACCAGGAGTCCACATGAGAAGGGTTCTGAAAGGGGGAGCTGTTCCTTTGTTTGGCTGGTCCTTTGGGGGCTGTGTCACCTCTGTGTGTTTTGCTATGAAGGATGACACGGCATATGTACTTAGGGCAGGGGGCATCCCTAACTAACAAAGACTAACAGAGCATCAGGGAGATACTGTAAGGAAATACCGCAAGAGTGTTAATGTATAAGCATGTTTGTATTTTGAATTAAAAATAATATCATTAATTGGACGTTTGTGTCCTTTATAAAGTTTATATCTCCTGTACCTGGGATTATATCATACAGCACACATGGCCCAACAAAGTGACATTTATGTCATGTCCGGCCCTTGTAACAAATGAGTTTGACACCTCTACTCTAACCACTATACCACACTGGCTGCTCAATGGTTGTTTAATGCTGTTTTAAAGATCAGGGCTTGTTTTTAATATTAATAGTTATATTAGGGTTTTATTGTATTCTTACTTTATGTTGCCATGAGGTGGTCTCCGGTGAGATGGCATATAAATAAACAAAAAGTGCTATAGTGTAATAAACTATACCTCACCCCACAATTCCTTCTGTGTCCCCAACTTTAAAAACCTTCACTATTTCAGGAGAGCTATGCCATACATGACTTTTAATATTTTACTTCTAGACACACTTTTATTACATCTTTACAGCTATTAACAAAGGTATACCAAAATATACCATCAAACTACTACATGCAAAGCCCTACATGCAATCCTTTATAACATACGTTCTTAAAATCCCGTCTGGAATAAAATTCTCAAAATCTGGGAGTTTAAAAAGCTTCGGAGTATTTCAAAATGTTTAAAATTATAGTTTGTGAACCCAGTGGACTTCCCCAAGAAGGGAATTCCAGAGATAGGCCACCACAAAAGGCCACCACATCTGTCTAGGGCAGTACGGTTCCATGGGCAATGAGTGGAAGATTCATATGGGAAGAGAAATACATCCTATCACGGGCTAATAAAGCCTTTCACAGTACAGTGAATTATTCCTGGAAACAAACTGATGACTAGTATATTCACAAGAACTTGTCTAACATGCCCTTTGAAGGAGGACTGTGACATTCTGTACAAGCTTCTGCTTTACAACATTTATGGCAGTTGCCACTAGAGCTCATTACAGTTTCTAATCTGTGAAGTTACCAGTGCATGAATGAGTGCAGCAATGTCTTTTTACTTGAAGAGGTATAATCAACACATCCAACTGATCCAGCATTCCATGCAGAGATGTAGTAATATGGTTTCATCAGGGGTCATTTCGTAGAAAAAGAGGTGCAGGAGCTCATTAGCAGAACTCATTAGCATAACTTATTTGCATGTGCCACACCCCCTGACATCACCAGAAGTGTGTCAGAAGGCAACACCCACCGCTCAGGCTCCACTAGACTGTTTTGTTTGCTAGCTATTGGGGGGGAGGGGAACGTGCAGATCTGTCCTCGCAGAGGAGGGAGAGCTTGTACCTGAATAAAACTTGGTCTTAAAGGTGCCACTGGACTGTTTTGGACCGGGGAGCCGGGGTGGTGGTGGTCTGCAGCTTACCTGGCTGCTTCTTGCTCTGACTGAGGGCTGCTAGGAGAAGGGGCGGGGCTCCTATACGCTCCTGCAGGAAATGACGCCTGGGTTTCGTACAGGAGTTCCTCTACCTCCGGACTGTGAAACTGTTCCTTCAGGGACAGCATTGTCCCATCCAGCACAGCAAACCCACTCCCCAAACACAGAGCCTACAAATTTCTCAACAATCACCAGCTATATTTGTTGTTGTTCAGTTGCACAGTCGAGTCCGACTCTTCACAACCCCATGGACCAGATCCCGCCAGGCCTTCCGGTCTTCCACCGTCCTCTGAAGTTGGCTCAATTTCATGTTCGTTGCATCTATGACACTGTCTAACCATCTCATCCTTTGCTGTCCCAGTCTTCTTTGACCTTCAATCTTTCCCAGCATCAGGGTCTTCTCCAGTGAGTGCTCCCTTTTCATTGGGTGGCCAAAGTATTTGAGCTTCAGTTTCATTATCTGGCCTTCCAGGGAACAGTCAGGGTTGATTACTTTTAGGATTGACTGATTTGATCTTCTTGCAGTCCAAGGGACTCTCAAGAGTCTTCTCCAGCACCATAGTTCAAAAGAATCTATTCTTCGGCGCTCGGCTTTATATTGACGTGATCATCTCACAGCAATAGGCTGCATTGCATTAATCTGCATTCCTACTGCTTATTTTGTTTCCCATACTTCAACATGCATCAAGCCCTCCTAATTGCCCCTCTAGACTCAATCCCAGTCTTAGACAAAAGGGTTAATTGTTGTCTGTGGTTCTTTTCCCTCTGGTACTAGCTTACTCAGGCCTGGACATAACACTGAGGCTTGGGTGAAACTCTGAGGTAGTTGTTTCTGTGTTTAACATGTGTGGTTGTTGTTTTTGTTTTATTTTATTTTTTAAAAACTCAGCACAGATTGTAGTAGTGATTACCACTCTTTTTTCTCATACGGTGACTGGGAGAGAGATAATTTTTATTTATTTATTTCTCAGATTTATACCCCGCCCTCCCAGCCAAGGCCGACTCAATGACTCCCTTGAAGACTGGCTGTACACTGCATGCTTGCTGGTTAAACAGGCAGTTAAGGAGGGGAACAGAGACTAGTATGCTACGTGGGAGCAGGTAGGAAGAGAGCATTTACTGAGGCCAAGAAGAAGCAAACCATAAAGGTGGCAAAGAGAGAGGAGAAATCTGGGAGGCAGTAACCTAACCAAATGTATACTTACTTTGGAAATAAGTCTCATTGAACTGAGTAGGGATCCACTTTTGATCAAACATACATAGGACCCTCTGCTTATTATACAAGAGAGACCAGTGGCATGGTTACTCAGAAGGAAGATCCTTCCCGATAATTATTTTGGATGGAGGCTTGCTTCCAAATAAATATGCATAGGATCAAACTGTGATTCTATGCATGTTTGCCCGGAAAAAACCTAAACTGCACATTGTGCATGCAATCAAACTACAATATTTCTGCAGAAGACATCAGCAGTCTATATACCAAGTATACTGTTTATCAAGTAAGTTAATAAAGTATATAGAGACCAGGCACTGGAATTAGAACATAAGAAGAGCCCTGCTGGATCAGACCAGTGGTCCATCTAGTCCAGCATCCTGTCTCACACAGTGGCCAATTTGTCCCTCTGTACAGCCAACAACACAGCATAGAGGCCAAGGGCTTCCTCTGAAGTTGCCTCCTGGCTCGGGGATTCAGAGGTTTAGTGTCTCAGAATCTGGAGCTTTCCCTCAGTTGCCACGGCTAGTAACCATTGATAGACTTATCCTCCATGAATCTGTCTAATCCCCTTTTAAAACTGTTTATTCCTGTGGTCGTCACTACATCCTCTGGCAGCAGATTCCACATTTTAATCACTCTCTGTGTAAAGAAGTACTTCCTTTTTCTGTCCTGAACCTACTGCCCATCAGCTTCATTGGAGGCCCTTGAGTTCTAGTATTTTGGGAGAGGGAGAAAAATTTCCCTTTGTCAATTCTCTGCACCCCATGCATAATTTTATAAAATGTCCCACCCTTAGTCATTTGTTTTCTAAACTGAAAAGACCCAGAATCTTCAGATTTTCCTCATAGGGAAGGTGCTCCAACCCCCTAATCATGTTGGTTACCCTCCTCTGTACTTTTTCCACCTCTGCAATGTCCTTTTGGAGATCCAAGGACCAGAACTCCAAATGAGGACACACCATAGATCTATACAGGGGCATTACAATATCAGCCATTTCCTTCTGTCCCAGATTATCAATATCCCCTGAGTATATAGGAAAATAGTATACCCGTTAGAAAACACTCTATAATGTATGATTTTCCTGTTGACATTTTAAATGTGAAGAAAAGTTATTCAGTTTCTCCCAGTTTTTAAAGTGTTCTCTAATTCATATTAAAGTTGGTAATGTGACTCTCTACAATAAGTTTTGTATAATGCTGGCTTATCAAGTTTCTTAAATTAAAGTGATGCTAAGAAAGATAACAGTTCCATGGTCTTTACAGCAGTTTTAATCAGCCATACATGCATTAGATTGATGAATCAATTCACACAAGTATCCCCTGTCTGATTATCAATCTCCCATTCTGATTATTATGAAGGGTAATTTTGGCTGAAGAACTACAGTTTGAATATGTATTTAATTGATATGTTAATTCATCAACATGAATGTTCATTAAGTAAAATATAATGAAGCTGAAATTAAGATGCAACATCTTTCAACTTTTGCCGCTGAAGTAAATAAAAATGCTGCTTTTGAATTCAATGAAACAGCCATCTGGCTATTCAGAAATTCACCTAACAGAAACACTGAGAATGCTACACATACAGCAGTTCAGAATGGTTCTCCTTTAAATAAAACAGTGACTTCAGTAGTTAGTGAGACACAGAAAAGTGCACATGAAAGGTATAGGATCTGAGCCCCTCTAACTCTAATCCTAGACAACCTGACTACGATAAGAGTCTGGTAGAACTGCAGGCAACTTACCAGGGTTGACCAATTCTTTGCATGTTTCTTACAGTGCACTTCTATGCAGCGTTATTCCAGGTTAAACCCAATGGAAAGAATGGGCAGACTGAAGAAACTCTGTGCATAACTTCTCCATTGGAATTGCTCATGATACAAGCCCCTACCAGCAAACTCATTTCCACACTGTCATTTTTGTCACTCGTTTGTACCTATTGCTTCAGGGGGGTTTTCTCCCAATGTGTTTTGCACTCTCTAGTAGTCCCAGAGGGATCGAAACACATGAGGAAATGGTGGGATCCAAAGCAATAGGCACAAATGCATGAGAAAAATGACAGTGCAGAAGTGGCAAACTTCCACTACATATAACAGAAATGCCTTTCATCTTTCCAGTACTCTTTCTAGTGACTGGATGGTACTAAACCTAAGAAGAACTAGATATGAATCCAGCTTCACTTTAGAGACCAACAAGACTTTCAGGGTATGAGCTTTAGAGAATCAAAGCTTCCTTCATCAGAATGTTTTTTTAAGAAGAACATTCCTGTTGCTGTTAAAAAGTAGCTTAAACATATGATTATTCTTCCTTCCTCTATTAACTGTTGTAGTCAGGGTCATTTGGGGGGGGATGCAGGGGGACGCCATCCCCCCGGGTGAGGTGCGGGAGGACGGGGCCTGGAGCTCCCTGCTGGTGCCCGCTGGAGGTCTCTCAAAATACATCTATAAAATTAGTAGCCCCTACAACAGGGCAACAATAAATGGAATCATTATAAACACTTTGCACATTGAAATACCACATAGGAGTCGCAATACTGGTTGCCCTAGAGGAAATACTTCTACTATTTGACTAAACAACCTTTTCCCATCCCTAATATTTAAAGCAGAATATTTGCTAAATATTTTATATTAACAGCATGAAAAAGCTTTTACTCAGAACAGAAGTTTACAAAAGAACCACAGAAAGGAAATTTTAAAATTCATACAATAAGCAATACAACTGATAAAAGAACAGGGCCATTCCACCTCATCTACTTTTGGACCAGAAAATAGAGCAGGACTTTTAAATTATACAAATCTCAGTCTTTCTCACTTCAATTTCTATGCCACTCGTTGAAAAGTGTTTTTAAAGTGAGAAAAGGTCACATTCTGAGCCTGAAGCGCTGTATTCACAATGTTCAAATATGATATTCATCTTCATCTATGAACCCATGAAAAGAAATCTGGAACTAAAATAGGGTTACCATATTTTGAAAAGCAAAAAAAGAAGACATATTTTCCAACTGACAACTTCAAACAACTGATCACTGTAACATATCTCATTTTAAATACCCCTACTTTTTAAGCTGAAGCTTGCTGCCACTGGCGGATTATAGGACAAAACAGCCTCCAACACAAAAAGAGGACATTCTCATCAGTTTTTTAAAAAAGAGCCCAAAACAGGATGGACCCACACAAAAAAGATGACATGTCCTCTAAAAAGAGGACATCTGGGAAGCCTATATTTATTTATTTATTCATTCATTAGATTTGTACCCCGCCCTCCCCAACGGGCTCAAGGGCGGCTACAACAGAGGCAATTGCCATAACAACAGTTAAAACAACATAAAAACAATCATTAAACAGTATAAAACAATCATTAAGTAAAGTGCGGTGCTCTTGATGTTAAATTTTTCGTAATCCAAGATGAGTTCCATTCATCAACCTAACCTGACAACATACATTCTTCGGTTAACTAGGCGTCTGCCCAGGGCCGGCCCTAAGTCAGATATGACTTACACTCACTTCAAAGAGCTGTCCATAAATGGCAACTTGTTTTAAAATTGATTCCTCTATGATCAATTTTAGTATGGTTAAGTTCACCCACCCAGTAATGTGAACAGTGACATTATATGCTTTAATTTGAAGGGTATAAAATTTAACCATAATAAACCTCCCAATGGTACAAATCTCATTAAACATAGGGCTAATCTCCCATGTTGGAAGGAAAAGTGTTTCCCTTAGGATCACATTCCTTTTCCCTTGTATAATTCTAATGGTTTGCCAAAAGAAATCTTCAAAAGATTATAGAAGCAAACTATATAGCCAACCAAAGGTTAAAATATGCAAATTACAAAACTGAGCAGAAATAAAAACATTGCATTTCCAGAGTTCCATTAAAGGAATCAAGAAAATCTTGACTCTTAATGTCTTGATTGATTTCTAGTTTAAATGGCTTAAAAAAACCTCTTAAGGCTCAGAATGAGAGGGTAATGTGAAAAAACTCAGATTAATGACTTATTAGGCATTAGGTTTTTGTCCAAGAAGCCAGCTCAACTGTTTTACCAACTGGCCACTTAGGAAACATTCCAGCAACAACACAGAATTACCAGTTGGTGATTTAAAAAACAAGAATAAAGAATTCAAATAGCTATAATATCGGTTTTATTTCTGAAAGCGCTCTCAGTGTATCTTGATATTTATGGCTCATTCTAAAGAATGCTGCAAAAAAATGTACACGATATGCAATAATGACTCTTAGATTTTATATAATATATTCAATACAACATGAAACCAATGCATTTATAGTAGCCCTACTGGCCAGTTCAGTGAACCCACAGAATGGGATTATGGTCCACACTCATCAATCAAACAAAGGTGTGTGTATGTATATATCTATGCACATACAACTCCACAGTCCATACAACTGGGTATCTTCCAAAAGCAGGTTCCTTGATCACACATCTACATGCATACAGCACTAAACACAAATTCTATGCACACCGTCAACCAAAGGCATAGAGGTTATGAATATGGCCTACCACCACAATCTATTCCACCTTCCTTCCCCCAACCCACCCTGATGAATTCACTGAATTAATTATTTTATGTATGTAAATAAGGCTAATGTCTAACAACTTATCTAAACCTTGTTTCTTTATTAGTAGTTCCTTTTAAAGGAATATAAAAGACATATAAATCATAATAGGTTGAACAAACCACTGTCTTCCCCACCAAAAAAATATTTCTTCTAGTTTAGACATACATAGGAATCCTGTTTATACCAATTTATAGTTACAACATTGGTCACACTCAGATACAAATGGCTGTAATCCATTTCTCCTTACTCCCATGTGAACACTTCACAGCTTCATTGCACTGACATCCAAACACAGGTGCCTCAATGAACAGAAGCTTGTTTGCTTCACCCAAGCTGGGATTCTAGAATTGGGTGTTTTTCACACAGAGACAGGCTCGTGTGGTTTCCCTGTTGCTTCTGCAGCAGCTGATACAGAGAAGCAATGGCATTCCCTCAATCCATAGAGGTTAACAATAAAGCCTACCACCACAATTCCCTCAATGATCCCTCCTTTCAAACCAATTTTTTAAAATGTTTTGTCTCTGTGTTAACTATTTTCTATGTAGAACAAAGTTTGAGTTCAATGGCACCTTTAAGTTTTATTTAAGGTGTAAGCTTTCGTGTGCAAGTATTTTAACTCTATTTTTAACTCTTTTTGAAATTGTTTAATGGCCCCACTGCTGGACCTCCTGATGGCACCTGGTATTTTTGGCCACTGTGTGACAGTGTGTTGGACTAGATGGACCATTGGTCTGATTCAACATTGGCTTCTCTTATGTTCTTATGTTCTTATTTTAATGGTTTTATAATGTAATTTTACCATGCATGTTTACATTGTTAGATGCCTTTGGGGCCTTTGTAAGGGCAGAAAGGTGGGATATGATTTTTTTAAATAAATTCAATAAATAAAAAATGGAGCTTCCACATGGCAAGTTTCCCCAGAGTTTCCCTGCCTCAGATCCCTGCAGCAGTCATCCCCACCACACCACCAGGGATTAAATAAACAACTGAATAATCGGGCGCGCGGGGCCCTTTCAAGTCTGCTCCCGGCACCTAAAGGGATTCCCTTTAGGGAGCTGGGAGGCCTCCTTCTCTTTCTTTTTTTCTTTCTTTCTTTCTTTCTTTCTTTCTTTCTTTCTTTCTT